>NW_026125521.1:0-96804 GCF_943737965.1 Phodopus roborovskii | reverse complement strand
AAAAAAGAAGGAAACAAAGTATTTTGACAATTTAGTACCACATCTTCTATATATTTGGAACTTATGGTACCAGTCTCCCAGTATTAGATTTTAAATTCATATTTTTCTTACAAGATAAACAGAGTGAATTCTAACTTTCTTTCATAAAAAATGAACCAACACAGCAACGTAGAAAGAGAGGGATTTGGAAAGTACCAGTATCCTGCAATGATACAGCACCTAGCATGCTTTCTCTGTACCTGATCCAGCATCCTTCAGGGCTCCATAGGCAGGTTGCCTAGATGAAATGAGAAACAGAAGATTCCAACTGCCTTGTACATCAACATATGGTTTTTAGGATAGGCAGTGTGCTTTTTAATTATTATTCCATTTTTTGTTTTCCTTTATTGGAAAATATTTTTTCTCATGTGGTATACCCTGATTACAGTATCCCATCCTCAGTCCTTTTATCCTAGTTCATCCCCACCTCCTTTCCATATAGATTCACCACCTTTCTGTTTCTCATTAGATAACAAATGGACTTATAAGGTTAAGAATGAAATAAAGGGAAAACCAACACATTGGAAGCAGAAGGAAAAGAACCCAAGAAAAGGCACAAAGGGCAGATATAGTTGCAGATACACACTCATTTGCATACTTTGGAATCTCATAATCTCTAAACTGTGTGCCATAATATATACCCAAAGGGACTCTAGGGATAAAAGGAGAGAAAAATAGCTATGATAAAATAAAAAGGTTGGAAAGCTCTGACTTGGCACCTGAGAGACAAGGAGCCCCCTAGATGCCCTTGAGTGTGTTTTCTATTTCTCATCTGCTGAGCCTACCCTTGACAATAGTGTGTTTCCCTATTGAGATTCCCTGAAGGAAACCTACTATTTCCTTTGCAAATGGTTATCATTGGAGCTTTATTCTATTTTTAGGTATGGGTATGTGTCCACTTTTCCTTCAGCTCTAGGGCTCTATTTGATGCAGACTTGTGCATGCTACCTCACTCTAAGTGAGATCATTGATTCATGGATCCTAGCCGATTTAGAAGGCCTTGTTTGCCTGATGTCCTCCATCCCCCTTGACCTTTTTCCTCTTGTAGAGTTCTTAGAGCTCTGACTGGAGGGATTTGATGAGAGAATTCCACTTAGGAATTAATGCTTCAATGTCTCCCAGTTTCTGCATATTCCCTGGCTGTGTGTCTCTGTGTTTGTTCCCATCTGCTTCAGGAAGAAAGATCTGGACATGGGCTGAGCAAGACACTGATCTATGAGTATAGGCAGCATATCATTAGGAGACATTTTATTGCTATATATTCTTTAGTAAAGCAGTAGTATTTGGTTTAATCCTAGGCCCTTAGGCCTATCTAGTCTCATGTTTTCAGTCACCAAATGGTGTTTGGTGTGGGGTTCCATCTCATAGAGTAGGCTTTAACCAAATCAAATATTGGTTGGTTATTCAAGCACAAATCCCTGTGCTACCACTGCACTAGAATATCTTGCAGGGTAGGGACAGCACTGTATATTGGAAGGGCTTGCAGCTGGCTTGGTGTTTATTTTCTCTTTTAATAGCTTGCAGAGCACTTTTTTTATACTAAAGACACTGGCTCATGGGGGTGCAGGTTCTATTTAGGCACCAGACCAGCTTGTCCATGTTAAATGAGTTTGTGGAGAGCAATCTATGGTCTTGGTAGTAGCCTGAGTAGTTTTAGGTTTCCAGGAGACAACTCAATTAGATGTATAATTCAGTCCCAGTATGGGAAGCTTCATTTGCTGACAAGGTATGGCAGTTGGGACTCTGTCTTCTCATATTTTTTGGTGATTTCATATAAGTTTCTTTCTATATATGTATGTATTTTAGGAGGCTTATACTATATTAGGTTTCCATACTATCATCTAAATGGCCCCTAATTTTAACTGTCTATCCCCATATTCCCTCCTGCATTACCATCTTGTCTCCCTTCTCTACTTTATCCTCCCATTCCATTCCCCTTACCTCCATCCATCCATAACTATCAATTCTATTCCACTTTTGGGAGTCTGTCTTTCCCTCCCAGTTTCTTCCTCTATACCTAAACTGTCTGATTCTACAGATTGTAGCTTGGTTGTCATTGGCTTAACAGGTAGTGTGTTTTTTAAAAGAATAAGTAAATGGACTTTCATTTTCACATAGAATTGAAAAATGGTGGAAAGCACTTTGCTTTTATTTAGGAAAAAAAAAAAAAAAAAAGGCAGCCAGATGAGGATATGGCTAACAATGTTTGGGGATCCTAAATTTAGGTGATTTTTCTCTCCCCACTTTAAGAATATTATATTCATACTCTATACATGGTGATGCTTCTGTCTTGGAGAAATGCTAACTAGGTCAGATAATTAGGTTAGAAAATGTAAACTGTGCTGTTCCTGAGCAGTTAAAATGTGTTATTTATCCTAAAAAGCATCTTACTTTTTTTCTTTTACTAGAGCCTCTGAACCACTCGATAACAGAAATAGTAGCTTTCTTGATAAATGAGAATGGTCTTTAAACATACTGTTCCAGTTGCCAACAGCAGCTGGGGAAGAAGGATTTTGTTGCCAGCCAGTCATTCACCACCCATGTATTATATAACTATTGTATGTGTTCAGATACTGACTTATTCATTTGAAGGGAAAGGATCTGAACCATAACAGTTTAGTGAGATGAGGATTTGACCATATTTGGAGGTTGATTTTTATTACTGGTCTCATATATTACTTTTGTTCAGTAAAATTATACACAAAAATCCTTAATGAAATGTAAATGTCCCCATATCAATATTTCTTTCCAACTTTGTTTTATAATTTATTATTATTTTTTCTTACTTTACATATGAATCCCAGTTCCCTCTCCCTCCCATACCGCCTGACCCTCCCCTTCAATCCTATTCCCCACCTACTCCACAGAGAGGGTGAGGCCTTCCAGGAGTAATCATCCAAATCTGTCAAGTCATTTGGAGTAGGGACTAGGCCTTCCCTCCTATCTCCAGGTTAAGGGAGTAATCCTCTATGGAGAATGTGCTCCCCAAAGTCCTTTTGTGCACCAGGGATACATCCTGTTTTCACTGTTAGAGGTCCCTTAGATTGCCTAAGCCTTCTAACTGAGTTGGTCCATGTTCAGGGGGTCTGAGTCGGTCTAATGCTGATTTCCCAGCTATCATTCTGGGGGCCGTTAGTTCCTCCTAGTTCAGGACAGCTGGTCTCTGTGGGTTTCTGTTGCCTGGTCTTGTCCTCCCGCTCTGTATCTGGATTCTAGTTTAGCTCAGTGTCTAGCTGTGGGTGTTTGTTTCTGTTTCCATCAGCTACTAGATGAGGGCTGTATGATTGCTGATAAGTTATTCATCAATCTCATCAGGGAAAGACATTTATGGTAGCTTTTCCACTGTTGCTCATATTGTCAGGACCAGCCTTGTAGGTCTCTGGACATTTCTCTACAGTCAGTTTTCTCTTGAAACCTATAATGGCTCCCTCTTTTATGGCCTGTCTCTCTCTTTTCTCATCTATTCTTCCCCTGATTCAATCTTCCTAGTCCCATGTGCTTTCCTCTCCTCCCCCTCTCTTTCTCTTAGCTCCTTCTTCACCACTGCCCCACATCTCCAAATATGCTCAGGGGATATTGTTCCTCTTCCCTTCTATGAGAAACCTTGTATGAATATCTTAGAATACTCCTTGTATCCTAGTTTCTCTGGTGGTGTGAATTATAGACTGGTGAGTCTTGCTCTGTTTCTAAAATTCATATATGAGTGAGTACATACCATGTTCCTCTTTTGTGACTGGGTTACCTCATTTGGGATGGTTTCTTCAAGTTCCATCCTCTTGCCTGGGAATTTCAAGATTCCATTTTTTTTCTTCTGCAGAGTAGTATTCCATTGTGTAAATGTGCCACATATTCTTTATCCATTCTTCAGTTGAGGGGCATCTAGGTTGTTTCCAGGTTCTTGCTATTACAAATAATGTTCAACAAGTCTTTGTATCATGGATGTGGATAATTTGGAAATCAGTATGGTGGATCCTCAGGAAAATGGGAATCAGTCTACCACAGGACCTAGCAATTCCACTCCTCTTTCCAACTTTTATGTCCCATTATTCTGTAGCTGAAAATAAGTTTTAAGTTTAGTTCTTCATTATACCTTCCATTTTTACCCTGAAAAAGTTACAAAACTACCACTCCATAACCTCAGAGTTGTTTTCAGCAACAATGTGGTGAAGACTGCACACCTATAACCTTAGAGGCCATGCCTGTGCTAACTTTCAGGACAGTGATCACTTGTGATTCAAACCCTGAAGTGAAGAATCTTATGTTGAAGTTTATGTTTCACAACTCATTTGGTCTATGACTTTGCACAACCTACTCAATGGCAATTAATGTGTGTTTTATTTATATGATAGGGAAAAGACCCATGTAAGAACTTCACATAGCATGTACACATGTTGTAGCTTGATGGGGGATGTCATTCTGTAAACATGTTTCTCTTATTGGTTAATGAATAAAGCACTGTTGGCCAAGCAAGATAGATGGGACTAGGAGACAAGGGGGATTCAGGAAATAGTAGGGAGGAGTTTCAAGATATAGGTCTAACAGGGTAGAACTCCAGACCCTCTCTGGTAAGATAAGACTACGTAGAAATGCTTAGATTAATAGAAATGGGATAATATTTAAGACAGAGCTAGCCATTAAGAAATACTAGTAACTGGCCAATAGCTTTATACCTAATACAATATCTCTGTGTGTTATTTGGGGATGGCACGACTATGGGATCAGACCAGCAGTAAAACATGCTAAGTGCTAGAAAGAGCTAAGCACTTATAAACACTAACCATACTAATAATACTTAGGATCATTGGTTGTATTAGCAAAGAAAGTACAAAAGGAAAATAGGGGCTAGAGAGATAGCCCTGTGGGTAAGAACATCTGCTACTATTGCAAAGGATACTGGTTCAATTCATGGTGACAGACAACCATCTGTAACTCCAGGTACAAAGAATCTGATGCCTTCTTCTGACATCTATGGATACCAGACAAGTCTGTGGTGTACTTCACACATACAAACACAGATACACATAAAATAAAAATGAATAAAAGTTTAAAAAAAGACAGGCTAAGTCAGAACTTATTTTAAAATATAGTAAGAATATTCATTAATTTTGTCACGGGTTGTCTGAAATTGCATCAATTTTTCATTTTATCCTGTAAACACTCCAGAAAGAGTGAGGGGTTCTTCTTGGATTTCTTTTTTTTTTTTTAATTTATTTTATATAACAAAGTCCAATTAAATGAAAACAAACATTTATACACAATATTTGGGAAATTGGGCGTTGTTCTTTCCAAACTACTTCCTGCTGCTAATGGGGAATTCGAAGAAGATTCAGAAATCCTGGCTGTAGTCTGCAAGGCTGCTTTGTCCAGCTGTTTTGAATGTAGGATCACCTCGTACTCTGTTTCAGGCAGTCTGGTGTGATCAAACCACATTAGTCTGTAAGGAATCCACATCTTTTCATTTTCTGTGGAAACAAAAATAGAAATCCTTTTCCCCAGTAACTTGTTCTTGAACTTAAATTTTGGAGTCAAAGTATTTTTTTAATTTAATTTACTATTTTACATGTCGATCCCAGTTCCCTTTCCCTCCCTCCCTCCCTTCCTCCCTCCCTCCTTCCCTCCCTGCCTCCTTCCCTCCCTTTTACCCTCTCTGCCCTCTCACATGCAGTCTAAACACCCTCCCCTCCCATCCCCCCACCCCAATTCCATATGTAGGGGAATGCCTTGCAGCAATATTTGTAATAGCAAGAACCTGGAAGCAACCTAGATGCCCCTCAATTGAAAAATGGTTAATGAAGATGTGGACACATCTACACAATGGAATATCTTGAAATTCGCAGGCAAGTGGATGGCACTTGAACAAACCATCCTGAATGAGGTAACCCAGTCACAAAAAGAGGAACACAGTATGTACTCACTCATATATGGATTTTAAACCTAGATCGAAGGATCACCAGCCTATAATTCACACCACCAGAGGAACTAGGATACAAGGTATATTTTAAGAGATTCATATAAAGTCCCTCACAGAACCGGGAAGGGACAAGTCCCCCAGAGCTCAGGGGAAGTGGGGAGGGCAGCGAATGGAGAGAGAAGTAGGAGAAAATGAGGGGGAGGAAAGGAAACATGTGTGACCAGGAGGATTGAGCCTGGTTAGGAATAGAAGACAGGAAAGAGGGAGAGAGAGACAGAGACAGAGAGAGAGAACATAAAAGAGGGAGCCAATATTGGTTTGAAGATAAAATTGAACACAAAGATCTAGAGAACTACAAGACTGCTGCCAACTAACAATTTGAGCTTCCATGGAAAGGCTATCATAAATGCCCTTCCCGGAGAGTGAGATCAACAACTAACTTCTCCATGGAGCCCTCAACTAATGCCTGTTGGAAACAGGATCAAACACCCATACATAAACACTGAGTTGAACTAGAACCCAGATGCAGATGGAGAGGACAAGACCAGGTGGCAGAAACACATAGAGACAGCTTACCTGAACAAGGAGGAGCTAACGGGCCACCAGACTGATAGCTGGGAAGCCAGCATGGGACTGATTCAGTCCCCCCCCCAGAATATGGGTCTCAACCAGAAGGACTGAGCAGTCTAAGGGACCTCAGACAGTGGAGCCAGGATGTCTCCCTGGGGCACAGAAGGACTTTGTGAACACATCCCCCAGGGAGGGATAACTGCCTTAATCTAGAGACAGGAGAGAAGCCCTAGTCCCTACTTCACATGACCTGTCAGATCTACATGACCCCAACTGGATAGCATTCCCCTACATTTGGATTTCTTTTATTTACACACAGGTATGGCTTTCTTTGCCACATTAAAAGCTTATGTTCAGGGATAGTAAAATATCTGCATGTGAAAAAGGACTATTTATTTGTTCTTTCAACCTGTTTAGGAAGGATTAGTCTGTGGGAGACCTGGAGTTTGTAGGATGCATTGGGATACGCAACAATACAGTTGCTTTGTCTCTGTGCCAGGTTCCAGCAGCGTTTATGCCATTAAATCTGTAAGAGCCCAGATGCTTGACTCATCTTGAACTAAATTTCCAGAAAGAAGAATGGTCTTGCCACTATAATCAAGCCATTTCAAGTGGTGCTATTTGATTTTGCTGAAACTCCCTGTGTGACCACTTCATGTTCTGTCCTCATTACTGTGGGTGACTTTATCTGCTTCATTCCTCTGACTTACATTTTCTTCAAAACACTATACTACCAGAAACTAAGTTTTAAAATCCATCACTTTGTGCTGATTTTATCACCAGTTGAGGCTAATGGACAATTTAAAAAAGAATGGACAACTATCTGAAAAGATACATCTTTTCACCTTTGACTCTGCTTACCCCACAAGGTGTGTATTTCTAGGGTCACTGTACTTGGGCACTTGGAAAAAGGGGCTGTTGCTTCTTGCAGATGATCAGATTTTTGTCATAAACCACAACCTGGATTAAGAGTTCCTTTCAGCAATGTGTTAAAATTTGGAACTCTACTTTTTCCTATATATTTTCCTGAGATGGAGTCTGAATATTCAGCAGAGTTAAGTCTCACTGGTATCAGAGAAAGTATTTGGCTCTCTGTGTCTTTGTGATGATCTCTGTGTCCCAAATGAGTTCTCTCAGAATGTTGTTATTACTATTACTATTACTATTACTATTACTATTACTATTACTATTACTATTACTATTACTACTACTACTACTATTATTATTACTACTACTATTACCATTATTATCTTCATTATTATCCTGTCATAGCCCAACTCTGCTGTATGTTGGTACTAAAGAACTTGTAGTCTCTTGTACAAGATTAGAGACAAGATAAGGTCTGTGGTTTTCTTTTGCTCTTACACCTGCCTAAGTTATACCCATTCTCTTAATTACCGAGTATAACCCTCCTTAGGTCGTATTTTGCTGTAATAGCTAAGATAGTCAGCCCAACTCATATCCTTGTTTCTTCTCAGTTCTCTATACCACTGATTACACTCTGAAATACTATATTGCAAGGTTTCTATCCAAGTGTCAAAGTCTAAGTAGGGGGAAAGTTTTTCAGACTACCGAGACTTGGGATAGGATAGTATTATTATTTTAGCTTCTTCTTGATACAAGTCTATTTTACCATCTTACACAAAAGGAAGGAATGCTGACTTTGGAATGCCCTGTTTGAACACTTTTCCAACCACTACTACACATTTTAGTCATCCCTTGTCCAAGTTTCATTTCCTGAAAGTCTAGCTCTTTTGTTATTTCTTTCCAAAGCACTATTAATCTCACAAATCTAGGGAATGCCATTGCCTACCAGTGGTTCCCTTCAATATCTCAGACTCTAACCTTCATGACATTTTAATTAATTAATTTATTAATTTTATGTATATGGGTGCTTTGTTTGCATGTGTGTCTGTGCACCATGTGTGTATCTGGTGCTAGAGGAGGTCAAAAGAGGGTATTGTATCACCTGAAAGTAGACTTACAGATGGTTGTGACCTTCCATATGGGTACTAGAATTTGAACCTGGATTCTCTGGAAGGGCATCCAGTGCTCTTAACCACTGAGCTATCCATTCAGTATCTTTTCTTGCTCTTTTATCCTCAATTATATAGATTCTATTTCTTCTACTAACTTACTTGTTGTCTAGATTTTGTTATTTGTAGTTAACTATATTCTTTCTATAATTTTTTTCTTCCAAACATCCCATTGTCCAAATAGTACTTCCTGTCTTTCCAGGAGAGTCCTGTCAACACTTCAACTCCAAAGACCACTTTCCACACTGTAACCCAAGTTTCAATCATTTATCCTTTCCTACTTTATAAACACTGCTTTCATATTGTTACTATTCAATGAAAATTCCATAGTTCATCTTATACTCACCCCTTTGCTTCTTCTTTTCTCTCTCTCTCTCTCTCTCTCTCTCTCTCTCTCTGTCTCTGTCTCTTTCTTTCTTTTTGTATTTGGCAACTTTATTGAATTCAATTTTTAGTTCCATGAGGTTTTTATAAAAAAAATTTAATTTCTTTTATTTTTTCTCATTTTACATATTGATCCCAGTTCCCTCTCTCTCTTTCTCTCCCTCTCTCTCTCCCTCCCTCTCATGCCCCCCAACCTCCCATCCCAGTCTCTCTACCCACTCCACAGGGAGGGTGGATGCCTTCCAGGAGGGGTCAAAAAATATGTCAAGTCATTTGGAGTAGGACTAGGCCCTCCCTCCTTCCTCTAGGTTAAGGGAGTATCCCTCCATGGGGAACAAGCCCCCAAAGTCCTTTTGTGCACCAGGGATACATGCTGTTTCCACTTCCAGAGGTCTCTTAGAGTGTCCAGGCCTTCTGACTGAGACCCATGTTCAGGGGGTCTGAGTCGGTCCAATACTGGATTCCCAGCTATCAGTCCTGGGGGGGCCCATTAGCTCCTCCTTGTTCAGGTCAGCTGTCTCTATGTGTTTCTGCATCCTGTCTTGTTCTCTTCCTCTGCATCTGGATTTTAGTTTGACTCATTGTTTAGTTATGGGTGTCTGCTTCTGTTTCCATCAGGTACTAGATGAGGACTCTATTATGGTGGATGAGTTAGTAATCAATCTCCATAAAAGAGGAAGCCATTATAGGTGTGAAGAGAAAACTGACTGTAGAGAAATGTCCAGAGACCTACAAGACAGACCCTGACTAACAATTTGAACAACACTGGCAAGGCTACCATAAAAACCCTTCCCTGGTAATGAGAGAGTTAATTAATTTAATCTTGAGAATTTCTAGTTTTGGTTCCCAAGGTATGATGACTTTGTTCAATGCAGAAATTTATGGCTGTCCCTTTTGAATCTCTTTTTCTGTTTCCTCTTAATCTCTCCAAATTCCTTAACCACCAGTTAACCATCTACAGTCACTTAGTAAAAATATCCTACCTCATACTTTAAATGCCATTTATCTAACAGCCTTCAATTGCATATCTTGGACTAGGAATTTACTCCATAATCATACATTAAAATACCAGCTCATGATTTATATGTCTTACAGAATGAACCTGGATTGGTTTGTAAAATAAGATGTTTTTTAAAGTTTGAATAAAAAATTAAAAAAGAATTATGTCTCACCCTGTATCCCTTCAGTCAGTGTACCTTAAAAATTAACACCAGCCTCTTCTTTGTTACTTTAATATAATAAGTTTATCTTGGAACTCACCCTTTCTTTTTAAACAACATCCAGGCTCAGAAGTTATGAAAAGCAGTTTTACCCCTAAGAACTGCCTATCAAAGGCAGGAATTTCAAATAGTCTCCTCACCAATAGTGGTTCAAGGTTCATATCCATTTTTATTTGTGCAAAAGCCTCCAAACCAGTGCTGTTATTCACTTTCTTAAATATTCATTCATTTCTGCTATTGCCAGTGAATCTTTGAGTCTGTTCAAGCAATTCTGCATGACACAGACATAGTGAACACATGACTCTCTCTGTATTTAGTGAATTCATGAAAACCATTAATAAAGCAATAACAAAGATCATGCCACTCCTCTGTGTTCTAAAATTAACGCTAAATTCTCATTTTTGCCTACAAAGCCAACCTATGTCAGTTATTCTAAGCCCTTGTGGCCTCAAATATAGAAGCTATACATTAACTTTAGGATTTTTAGGTCACAGTTTGATATTACTTACTAATATAAATAAGTTTTTATAACAATTTTAATACATAATCAGTTTTATAAATGGTCTATAGTTATTTAGAAGATGATATTATCTCTCCATGGAATAGCTCTAGATATTTGGGTCTGAAACAAAACTGCATTAAATAAACTATTTAATTAATTATGATCTCCACATCTTTTACCTTTGAATAATCAATTTGCCAATACTGAGAGTGTTAAAAACTTCCCACGATCAGAAGTCCTTTAACACATTAAAACTGAAGTAAATTAACCAATCAATAATATCAGGTAAGGCAAAGGATGAACAGAATAATGTAGAGATGGAAAAAACATTATGTGGGCTTAACTTACATGAGTGTTTATTTATGAGTTTATCCTTTGATACATGAGCAAAGCCTTCTTCAGTATGGCATCCAAAATTAGAATTCTATCTTTGTCTGACTTACATCACTCTCTTTAGGAAAATATTCTTTTTATTTCATTATAGATTTATAAAGTGTTGTGAAAATTCAAATAGACAGAAAGTTATTTGAGTGTGAATTAATATAATTAAATTCAAAGAGTTAATGTATCAACTCCTGCTACTCCACATTTGTCCTAACTACATGCATTCATGATGATTCTTTTCTTATGATAGAAATAGCAACCTTTTATTTAAAAAGAGGAAGTGGCCCACTGCTCTGTTTGAACACTGGACAAGAAGGTGGGCCCAACAATCCCACTGCCACCTTCAGGGAACTTCCTGGATCTGATCTGAGCACACTAGAACTGCCTATCCATATGGGTCCACCCTGAGTCCCCCGCCTGCCTGATCTTTGACCCCCATTGCTGGGCCTCTGTCAAAGGTGAGTCTGGGACCAGTTCAGGTTGAATCCCCCACACCCTTCCCTGGAAACTCCCTGGGTTAGCTCAGAATCTCACTCCTCTCATATCCTGTTTGTAGATAATACATCCCTAGTACTCTGATCCACAATTACCCTCCCCCACCCAGAGCCTGCCCTCCCTGTGCCCTACCTAGCCCATTGCCCATGCTCTGGTTGAGCACTGGACCAGAGGGCGGGACCAACAACCCCTCTACCTCTCAGGAAATTCCAGGATCTGCTCTGAGCACACTAGACCCGCCTATCCACTCGGGGCGACCCTGAGTCCCTGCCTGCCTGAACTTTGATCCTCATCACCGGGTCTATGCCTAAGGAGAGACCTCCTAGAGAGTTTGGACCACCCAGAGCTACAGACATTGAACTCCTGATCCACCTAAGCCCACTGGGGGAGTGGGAGAGAGAGAAAGAGAGGGAGAGAGAGACAGAGAGACAGAGGGAGAGAGGGAGAGAGAGAGAGACCCCACCTGTACCCACTGGAAAAAGCAATGGAAGGCAGCAATACAAGAAAACACCTAACAATAGAAAGACACGAATGATACCACCAAAATCTAGGGACTCTACACCAAGTAGACATGAACTCAGCAAAGCAGATGGAACAGAAGAGAAGGACTTAAAAAATATCTTCATAAAAATGATAGAGGCCCTCAAAGATGATGTAAAAAAATCCCATAAAGAAATGGAACAAAAAACAAACAAAAAATTGGAAGAAATGAACAAATCTCTACAATTTAGACTTCAAACCAAAATCAATCAAAAGAGATGAAGATGGTCATTTCATATTCATCACAGGAGAAATCCATCAGCACAAAGTCTCAATTCTGGAACATCTGTGCCCAAAATACAAAGGCACCCACATTTATAAAAGAAACACTACTAAAACTCAAAGCTCACAAGGCACCTCACACACTCATAACAGGAGTCTTCAACACCCCACTCTCACCACTAGACAGGACCATCAGACAAAAACTTATCAAAGAAACAAACACAAAAGAATATACCTTTTTCTCTGCTCTACATGGAACCTTCTCTAAAATCGACCACATACTCGGCAACATAAAAAACATTAACAGATTTTAAAAAAGAAAAAATGGAATAGTCCCCTGTATCCTAGCAGACCACCAAGCTTTAAAGTTGGAATTCAACAACAACACAAATCACAGAAAACTTACAAACTCATGGAAACTGAACAATGCATAATTGCACCATACCTGGGTCAAAAAACAAAAGAGAAAGAAATTAAGGACTTCTGAGAATTCAAAAAGAATGAGAATACAACATACCAGAACATATGAGACACCTTAAAAGCAGTGCTATGAGGGAAGTTCATTGCACTAAGTGCCCATATGAAGAAAATGGAGGATAGTCACGCTGGAGAATTAACAGCACAACTGAAAACCTTAGAACAAAAAGAAGCAAACTCACTCCGGAGAAGTAGACACCAAGAAATAATCAATTTGAGGGGTAAAATCAATAAAGTAGAAACCAGTAAAATAATAAAAACCCAATGCAACAAAGAGTTTTTTTTTTTTTGAGAAAATCAATAAGATATACAAACTTTTATTCAAACTAACCAAAAGCAGAGAGAGAACATGAAAATTAATACAATCAGAAGCAAAAAGTGGACAATAGACACTGAGGAAATCCAGACAATTTTCAGGTCAAGCTTTGAATAATTCTATTCCACAAAATTTGAAATTTGAAAGAAAAAGGACACATTTCTGCATAATTATCACTTACCAAAATTAAATCAGGAACATATGAGCAACTTAAATAGACCTATAACACTTAATGAAATAGAGGGAGTCATCAATTGCCACCCAACCATAAAAATTCCAATGACAGATGGATTCAGTACAGAATTCTACCAAAAATTCAAAGAAGAGCTAATACCAATACTCCTCATATTCTTCCACACAATAAAAGCAGAAGTTTCATTACCAAACTCATTTAATGAGGCCACAATTACCTTGGTACCCATGCCACACAAAGACACAACTAAGAAAGAGAACAACAGACCAATATCCCCCATGAACCTTGATGCAAAAATACTCAGTAAAATATTGGTAATGTGAATACAAGAACACATCAGAGGAATCATCCACCATGACCAAGTAGGCTTCATCCCTGGTTTGCAGGGATGGTTCAACATATGAAAATCTATCAATGTGATGTACCACATAAACAAACTGAAAAAGAAAAAACACATGATCATCTCACTAGATGTTGAAAAAGCTTTTGACAAAATTCGACAACCTTTCATGATAAAGGTCTTGGAGAAAACAGGGATAAAAGGAACACACCAAAACATAATAAAAGCAATATATAGTAAACCAACAGCCAACATCAAACTGGAGAGAAGCTTAAGGTTATTCCTCTAAAATCAGGAACAAGAAAATGCTGCCATCTCTCTGCATATCTCGTCAATATTGTAATTGAAATTCTAGCTAAAGCAATAAGACAACAAAAGAGGTCAAGGGGATACAAACTGAAAAGGTAGAAGTCAACTGTCACTATTTCCAGATGATATGATAGTTTACACAACAGACCCAAAAAAAATTCTGCCAGGGAACTCCTACATCTGATAAACACCTTCAGCAAACTAGCAGGATATAAGATAAATTAAAAAGTAGCCCTACTTTATTCAGACGACAAAGGGGCTGAGAAAGAAATCAGAGAAACATCACCTTTTACAATAGCCACAAATAATATAAAGTATCTTGGGGTAACACTTACCAAACAAGTTAAAGACCTAAACAGCAAGAACTTTGTATCTTTAAAGAAGAAACCAGAAAAAGAAAAGATCTCCCATGCTCTTGGATAGGTAGGATAAATATAGTAAAAATGGCAACATTGCCAAAAGCAATCTACAGTTAGAATGCAATCCCCATCAAAATCTCAGCATAATCCTTCACTAACTTGAAAGGACAACTTTATATGGAAATACAAAAGACCCAGGATAGCCAAAACAATCATGAACAATAAAGGAACTTCAGGAGGCATCACCATCCCTGACTTTAAGCTCTACTATAGAGCTATAGTCCTGAAAACAGCCCGGTATTGGCACAAAAATAGACAGATAGACCAATGCAATCGAATAGAAAATCCCGATATTAACCCACACACCTATGAACACCTGAGTTTTTACAAAATATGTAAAGTACACTATGGAAAGAGAAAAGCATCTTTCAACAAATGTTGCTGGCACAACTGAATGATAGTATGTATGTAGAAGACTGCAGGTAGACCCATGTCTATCGACATATACAAAACTCAAGTCCAAATGAATCAAGGACCTCAACATAAATCCAGGCACATTGAATCCCTTAGAAGAGAAATGGGAGGTACCATTGAATCAATTGGTACAGGAGATTGCATCCTGAACATAACTCCAGGAGCACAGACAATGAGTTCGACAATGAATAAATGGGACCTCCTCAAACTGAGAAGCTTCTGTAAGGCAAAGGACACAGATGACAAGAACAAATGGCAGCCCACAGACTGGGTAAAGATCTTCACCAATCCTACATCTGACAGAGGACTGATCTCCAAAATATACAAGAACTCAAGAAACTAGTCACCAAAACACCAGATAACCCTATTTAAAAATGGGGTACTGAACTGAAGAAAGAATTCTCAATAGAGGAAATCAAAAAAGCTGAAAGACTCTTAAGAAAGTGCTCAACATCCTTAGCTATCAGGGAAATGCAAATCAAAACAACTCTGAGATACCATCTTACTCCTGCCAGAATGGCTAAAAATAGGAACACCAATGACAGTTTATGCATATACCCAAATGATCCACATCCATGCAACAAAGATATCTGTTCAACTATGTTCATAGCAGTATTATTTGTAATATCAAGAAAATGGAAGCAACCTAGATGCCCTTCAACTGAATAATGTATGTAGAAGATGTGGCACATTTACATAATTGAGTACTGAGGAAAAAAGCAATGGAATCTTGAAATTTGCAGGCAAATGGATAGAACTTGAAGAAACCATCCTGAATGAGGTAACCCAGTCACAAAAAGAGGAACATGGTATGTACTCACTCATGTATGGATTTTAGATATAGAGCAAAGGATTACCAGCCTGCAATTCACACCACCAGAGAAACTAGGATACAAGGAGGATTCTAAAAGATTCATACACTGTTCCTCACAGAAGGTGAAAGGGACAAATCTCCTGAGCATATTGGCAGTAGGGGAGCAGTGAGTGGAGATAGGCTAGGAACATGAGAAGTGGAGAAGCGGTAAGCACGTGGGACTAGAAAGATTGATTCAGGGAAGGAGTAGACTAGAGAAAGCATGAGAGAGAAAGAGAGAGAGAGAGAAAGACAGAGAGAGAGACCATAAAAGAGGGAGCCATTATAGGTTTCAAGAGAAAACTGACTCTATAGAAATGTCCAGAGACCTCCAAGTCTGACCCCAACTAATAATTTGAGCAACAGTGAAAAGGCTACCATAAATGCCCTTCCCCTGACAATAAGATTGATGACTACCTTATCCTCCATAATAGAGCTCTCATCTAGTAGCTGATGGAAACAGAAGCAGACACCTATAACTAAACACTGAATCAAATGGGAATCCAGATGCAGAGGAGGACAAGACCAGTCTACAGAAACACACAGACACAGCTGACCTGAACATAGAGGAGCTAATGGGTCCCCATACTGATAGCCTGTAATCCAGTATTGGACTGACTCATATCTCCTGAACTTGGGTCTCAGTTAGAAGGCCTGGGCAGTCTAAGGGACCTTGAACGGTAGGACCAGGATGTATCCCTTTTGCACAAAAGGATTTTGGGAGCACATTCACCATGGAAGTATACTCCCTTAACCTAGAGACAGGAGGGAAAGCCTAGTCCCTACTCCAAATAACTTGATAAATTTAACTGCCCCTTCCAGGAATGCAACACCCTACATGTGGAGTGGGTGGTAGGGGATGTGATGGGAGGGTTTTTGGTGGGCATGGGATGGTGGAAGAGAGGGAGAGAGAATGGAAAGGGAACTGGGATCGATATGTAAAATAAGAAAAATAAATAAAAATAAATGGAAGTGAATGGCACTTCTGAGAATGGAAGTGGTTTAGAATTTTGGGCCAGGTACAAGGCTAATGAGCCTGGACATTTCTTTTTAAAGAGTCACAATAAGACTTTAAAGGATGCTTGCTTTAGTTTTAATTAAATATAAACATTTTGCATGTATATTTTCAGTATGTGATACATTATCTGCTGTATGAATCTCAAGTAAAATAGATGGATTTGTGTTGAAGTATGTTAGAAAAAGATACCATTCTGGTAAGTGTACAACTCCATAGATGTGAGCAGAATAAAATCCATTAATGGATACTGTTGAAATAACTTTGCATCTGTCATTTCAAAGACAAATAGACATTGTCAATTAATTGCCTAAGTCTGTTCATTGAGCCCTTCCTGTGTTACTATGTGTCTGCAAATGCCAAGTTTTATTTCCACTCTCTTTTATTTCATGTTTTATAGTTTATTTTATGCTTATGACTTGATGACAGTTATGGCCTTTGAATATCATCCTTTTATCTGCAAGAGAAGCGTTATTTGCCCCTTTGAAAATCTTACCTTATGTTTGAGTTAGTCTTTTACTATATAGCATCACTTTTTATACTCCTCATCTTTGTGATTTGTTTTCTTTTATGGTGCAAGTTTCTTTGATATTTTTGCATTTTGTAATTTATGAAACTTCCAAATTACTATAGATTGATTTTAAGACTCTAAAAACTTCCAATTCTGAATTACTGTGTTTAAATTTAAAAAACTATTGGCGTCTTTGAAGACTTAGAAAACTTTCACTTTCTTGTATCTCTATAATTTATGTTTTGTATTTAGACTTCTCCAAATCACTACAGTATTTGCATACCAATATGTTTAATATTGAGTATATAAATGGTTAGTAACAGATTTGTCATTTATTGGGTATTTAAATCATGTCCTGGCTTACTCATTGTATATCTTCTAATAGTTTCTTTGCTCCATGAAATGGCATTTAAGGGATGTATGTTTAGCATTTTAAATGAAAATCTTTCATTCTTTGACAGTTTTTCAGAATGGCAGTTTCACAATTTACAGACTTTATGAATCAGAACCACTTCCTTTTAATATTCACACATGTTGGCAGAAGCTAACTAGCATTTAATCCAATCAGTGAGTAGAAACAATGACCACAGTACTTTTCTTCCTTTGTAGGTCAAGCATCTGTACATCCTAGCAATTTCTGACTTCCTACTGTCTCCAGATTGCATAGCTTCACTAGAATACACTGAGGACACTTCCCAGCAAATGATCTCATCTGGTTTTCACTATATAAATTGCAACTCTCTTTGCTCTAACATGCTGTAGGTTTCTCTGGTTGGTTATTCATTTTTAAAAAAAGCAAAAACAAATGGTGTTTCATTTATATTTTAAAAATGTACTTGTTATCTCTGCTCTGATAGTTATTTCATTATTGTTCATAACATTGGACCCACTTTCACCCCTAGTACCTGGGATGTTTGTTTTCTAGATATAGGCTTTAATTATTATAAATTCCATTAAAATGGCCATTGTTGCAGTCACACACAAACAGATGAAAAACAAAATACGGTTTGATACACAATTCCTTTCAACAGTGGTGTGCAAGCTGTGATAAAACCACAATCAACAAAAAACAACTCTGTAGCCTAGATTAACATAAAGTAATGAAGGAAAGAATTATGTTACCAAGGAAAAGACAAAAGCTATGTGACTTAAAATCTATACTCACATCTGCACATGGTCACATGGGAGCATCAACAAGAATGCATTGTCTACATCCCCAAGAGATGTGTAATATCATAGATTCTTAATGTAATAGTCCCACATCTGAGCAATCTGAAAATAAAGCAAAAAATTGTATACAGCCAAAGTTTTACAGTTAACAGAAAACTGAAGAAGGGATAAGCCAAGGAAAATGATTCTTAATTTAGGAGTTTTAATATTATTAAGGATAAATTTTACAGAGAGAAAGTAACCATATATGAAGAATCTCTACTTCCTCAATGTTCTGTCATAAAATATATCATTTTAGTTACATTTTAAAATCAAGTTTTATTTAAATTAAAATCAGTCTTACTTTACAGTTCCCTCTCCCTCTTATCCTCCCAGAAACACCTCCTTTAAATCCCATCCCCTCATCAGAGATGGTGAGGCTTCCTATGGGAGATCATCAAAGTCTGTCACATTATTTGGGGCAGGGCATCCTTAGCCATCAGGGAAATACAAATCAAAACAGCTATGAGATACTAACTTAATCCTGTTAGAATGGCTAAAATAAAAAAAAAAAAAAAAAAAAAAAAAAAAAAACACCAATGACACCTTATGCTGGAGAGGATGTGGAGAAAAGGGAACACTGTTCCATTGCTGGTGGGAATGCAATCTTGTACAGCCACTTTGGAAAGCAGTATAGTGGTTTCTCAGGAAAATGGGAATCAGTCTACCTCAGGAAAATGGGATCCAGCAATTCCACTCTTGGTCATATACTCAAAGGATATCTGTTCAAATATGTTCATAGCAGCATTATTTGTAATAGCCAGAACCTGGAAGCGACCTAGATGTCCTTCAACTGAAGAATAGATAAAGAAAATGTACATTTACACAATGGAGTACTAATCAGTAGTAAAAAACTAATGAAATCTTGAAATTTGCAGGCAATTGGATGGAACTAAAGGAAAACATCCAGTGTGAGGTAACCCAGACACAGAAAGAAACCATGGTATTTACTCACTCATAAGTGGATATTCAGTTACATTTTGACTGGCATAGTTGTATATACTTTGATGTGGTGGCTTGAGTAAGAATGGCCCCATAGGTTCCTATGTATGAATACTTAGGTAGCAGGGAGTGCCATTACTTTTGAGGGGAATTCACAAGTGTTGCCTTGTTGATGTAGGCATGTTCTTCTTAGAGCAAGTGTTCACTGAGAGTGGGCTTTGGGTTTTCAAAAGGCCAAGCCAAGTCCAGTAGCTTTCCGTTCATGCTGTCTGTGAATCTGGATATAGAACTCTCAGATACTTCTCCAGCAACTATATTCCCTTCCATGACAATAACAAACTATATCTCTGAAATTGTAAGCAAGTCCCAGTTACATGCTTTCTTTGATAGGAGTTTCAGTGGTCATGGTATCTCTTCATAGCAATAGAAGAGTAACTAAGAAACTTGGTAAAGTAGCAGAACAAGGGAGACTTCATTTTCTCTAGTTGGAATAAATGAAAAGCTTTACATCCTATACAAACACATGAAAAATATGTGCAATATAAAAATGAAGCTGAGTATAACATGAGATAGTACAGTTCCATCGTGTTTGGTTTATGTAGTCCTCAATAAATGTGCTTTCTAGTTTCCTTCCCTTAATGGATACATTTGTGGTCTAGTTTTCTGCTGTCTTCTCCATCCTGAAGATAGTCGCTAAACAATTCCCTTTAAATAGTTCTCTAGGTACCTACAAGTGATATACTTACAGAACCACCACCAGGCTGTGTAGCTAATGCTTTTTCTTGTACATTTACTTGATTTCTTAAGGTAGACAATATATGTCTAAATTACTTATGAAAACACAACTGACACCCAGGAATTGAATTAACAAAATGAGAATATTTCCCTTTTTATTTTAGTATGTGTCATTAGTTTTAGATGCTTTTATGTTTACGGAATTTGTCTGGTTTACTTCCTGCATGTTTGCCAAATAAAGGGCATGTAAGCAATAATGGAACAATCTTGTTGGAAAGAAACTCTGAGAAAAATGGAATTAATAACACTTGATATTTGGGAATATTTTTTTAATATGAGCAAACTATTCCCTGCCATTTGAATTATGGTTGAATAGAAAAGTCTATATAGTTATCCTTTTAACAGTACACTTGCTTTTATAAAACAGTCCATGTTTATTCATAAGGCAGCTGGAGTCATCTATTTAGAACTTGCTTCAGAAAGAAAAATTACCTAGAGTTCAAGTGAAATGATGAATTGTCTGATAAATGATTGTGTAAAAGTATCTGTGTTAGTAAAGTAGTGCATCATAACTTGACACAATTCCAATGTGTAGTTTATGTTACTAAACTTTAATGAATACATAAGGTTCAACTTAAGTCAAAATAGATCATCTACAGAATCAGAAAAGGAAGCTAGAAATGTATTCATGGGGTTTTGTTCATAATCGTCTTCTAAGGCTTCTGTATAGATTAGCTGTTCCTCAAGGTGTGATCTAAGAATATTTCTGCTGATAAAATTCTTTCCAGTGCCACCATATGGGTGGATTGCAGATTACACTTGACTCTACTGGACTCTTGTCTTTTCAATCACTTGGATGAATTTCAAGGAATCTGAAAATTCTATACCAAATCCTTCCACATATATCCTGTATTTTTTCATTCTGGTTTCAGTTGGATATAATTATTTCTAATTATAATTATTTCCTCTTAGCTTAGCATCTGATTTTTTGTGTTGTTTATATAAAATATTTCATAGAAATATTTTCATAGAAAAGTCTGAATTATATGAAGAACTTTTTTTGCAATTAATGTAGCTTTTGCAAAATCATTTTTGAGCACTGGCCATAATTTGTTTGTTGAAAGCACAGATTGAGTATTTGCTTGCTTTTCTTGTAAAATATGACTGTACCAGTACAATTTTACTTTATTGATATTCTGTTTTTGAATTTAGAAGAAACATAAAAATAATAACATAATAAGATGAAATCATTCAGAGAAAACTCATTGTGATTTTCATTAATTACCTAATGTTAATGCACCTGATTTTAGAAATTTAAGACAATTAAGGTCAGTTTATGTAAAGTTTGATCACTATAATTATACAATCATCATAAAAGTTAACAATATAAGTCTATAGGTTTTGCACAAATTATTTTTAAAATTAATTTAAGTAAATATGCTCAGAAACCTTTCCAATGCTTTTAAATGTGTCTATGGCAATTTGATGATCACAATGGGGCAATGTTAAAAAAAAAATGCATGTTTTGTACATCTGTGGAATTCTTTCTCATAGAAGCATTTACTTGCTCTTTTGTTTCCTAAATTTTTCTTAATTTTACAGCAACAATATCTTAATGAGAAGCACTTCTTATGATTCAGATGGTGGCTATTGACCTCCTGTAACCACAGCATGGTTGCCTGACTCAGGCCCAACTAACCAAAAGAATTTATTATGCCCTCCTCACTAACACAGAGGTTTGTTCATAGATGGACATGGATTCAAAAATAATTCTTCACCATTAGCAAAAGAGTATTTTATTAACTTTGTTTTTGTGATTTCTTTAGAAATAACAAAAATACATGGACTATACTAAATCATGTTCTGTTTGAAGCAAAGTTACTTTTCATTACTATTAAATTCAAACCCAATGAAATTTTAATGACTTGTCTAACTCCCTAAGTATTTTATTTTAAAGTATTATTTTCATGTTACTTTAGTGAGACTTTTGGGTCAAGTACTTTGGATGCAAACTAAAAAGAATGTTTAATTCTCATTAACATTATATTTCTCCATCCTTTGGATTCAAACAAGGTTTGTCGATGTGAAATATCTTGCAGTTCAGGCTCTTGACACACTTTATGCATTAATACAAATAGTTACTGTCTCTGTTCTTAGTCTACCATAGTCCATTTTAGTTTCTTTGTCATGAAAACTTTCCCAAGCATTTTGAGTGATGCATTCTGTGACAAAGACATAAACGATAAACTCCTTTCCTTTTAATATGCTTCCTGGAGTTATAGTCATGTGACTTTTATTCTCTATATATCACTTGACTTTATAACAGAAAGTCTGTTGTAATAAACAGAAAAGTGTGATTATTTTTAATTGGGAAATCTTTTATTTTATAGTCTGTTGTTTTTCATGGATTCGGTTGTAGTAGTTAAAATTTATTTAATAAAGCTTATAAAGTCATACTCCATGCATTTTTTAAAAAATTAATCATTTTGTGTCCCTGGGTAAGAAACAATGTGGTTTTGGAGACATTAATCATTGGATTTCTTGTCATGAATAATGCATTTATGTTATTTGCTGTATTTTATCTGATAATGTATATATGCAGCATGTTCACTGTTTGCATGCACATTATTGTTCTCTTGATTCTGTATGTATAAGCAGTTAGTTTCATTTGTGCTTTTAAAGTCTATGATCAAGCCAGTCTGCAGTGAAGTTGAAAAGTAAAGTCATGTTTAGAGAAACAGGGTCTTTATCCAGAGGCAAGTCTGATCCTGGCTTTTGCTCAGATGTCCTCACCACTGCTACTAAAATACTAATTTGTATACTATATATTTAAAAGCTATAAATCAAGTAGGAAAAATAATTATTAAATATTTATTATTCTCCTGCCTTCATGAATATGAACATGTAATGAACTATAAGACTAGACTATAGTTAGAAATTCTTGGGAAGTTTAGGTTTTTCACAAAACTGCACAGATATATGTCCTGTGGATTCAGTGCTCTTCTACAAATTGCCTTTGGAGTCATAGGGTATGTAGTATCTTAGGTATTTTGTGTGCATTCAATTCCCCAGACACATTTCATCCACTGATTCACACCTCTTAGCTTATTCTGAAGTTTTAACTTCTTAGATTCCTGGTTGTGCATGTTCCTTACCCTCCCTATGTAGAGAGGCATGCTGGATAGAGGAAAGAGTAAATTGTTAAAGCTCATGCCCTCAGCCCAGTGGCTCTCCTGTCTAAGTAGTGCTACTAAAGTGAATTTCAAAAACTTAGTCTACATTTGTTAATTTACTTAATAGTTGTGTTGCTTTTTAAGGTTAAATCACTGTAGTCTGAAGATAAAAGTTAAGTACCATGTTACTATCTACAGACATTTTAATGAGCAATACAATTTCAAAAGTTGGCACATAGTTAATCAGGTTTATAATTCTCAAGTTTTCCATTCTGTACCATTTTTCACACTGAGTTTTTATTTTGCTGAACAGAGTTTTTTAGTTGGTTCTAATATCAAATATGTAACTTTCATTTTTGTTTCCTATGTTTTTGAGGTCTTATCCAAAAGAGTTTTTTTCATTCCAATATTTTCAGCCATTTTCCCAACATTTTGTCCTATTTATAGTAGTTTAACAGTTACATTTATTGATACATGTTTTAATTTTTATATTATGCATATTGGTGTCTGTCTGCATATATGCCTGTGTCTCTCTGGTATGATGCCCTGGAAGCAAGAAGAAAGCATTGGAAACCCCTGGAACTGGACTTACAGGAACGAGTAGGCTGACATGGCAGTGCTAGAAATTAAACCCAGATTCTCTGGAAGAGTCGTTAGTGATTGTGGCTGCTTATCTACCTTTCTCCTATTCTTACCTTTACTTTTTTAAAGTAACTTTATTATGGTGTATATTATACACAAAGGATTGTAACTTTATTATGTTGTATATTAATGTCCAACTTTTTCAGAGCAGTTTTTTTTAAACTGTCTGTTCACAATACATATTTTCATAGTACCTTTGATGAAAATAAGTTGGCTGTAGTTGAGTGAATCTACCACTTTGTTCTTTTCCCTCTAGCAGTGCTTCATGTCTGCTACTGTGCATAACCACGCTGTTTCTTTCTTTTTTTCCCCTTAATGCTATAATTTTACAAAACTTAATAATTCCTTAAATTGAATTTTTATTTTTTATCTGTTTTTAATTTTACATGTTGATCCCAGTTCCCTCTCCCTCCTTCCCTCGCTCCCTCCCTCCCTCGCTCCCTCCCTATTTACTTACTCTCTCCCCCCCCCACATGCACACTGACCACCCTCTCCTCCCATGCCCACACCCCAATTTCACATGTAGGGCAATGCTATCCAGGTGGGGACATGTAAATCTGCCAAGTCATTTGAAGTAGGGACTAGGACTACTCTCTTGTCTCTAGGTTAAGGCAGTATCCCTCCATGGGGGATGTATCCGCAAGGTCCATTTGTGCACCAGGAATACATCCTGGTTCTACTATCTGAGGTCGCTTAAACTGCTCAGTCCTTCTAGCTGAGACCCATATTCTGAGTCAGTCTCATGCTGGATTCCCAGCTAATAGTCCGGCCCCTTAGCTCCTCCTTGTTCAGGTCAACTGTCTCTATGTGTTTCTGGAACCTGGTCTTGTCCTCTCCCTCTGCATCTGGATTCTATTTCAACTTAGTATTTAGTAATGGGTGTTTGCTTTTGTTTCCAACAGGTACTAGATGAGGGCTCCATGATGGTGAATAACTTATTTAGTTGTTGATCTCACTGTCCCGGAAGAGCATTTATGGTAGCTTTTCCACGGTTGCTCAAATTGTTAGTTGGCTGCAGTCTTGCAGGTCTCTAGACCTCTCTTTAGGTTCAGTTTTCTCTTCAAACCAATAATGGCTCCCTCTTTTATGTTTGTTGACTCTCTCATTCTCTCATTTTCTCTCTCTTCTGTCTTCTATTCCTAACTTGATTCAATCTCCCTAGTTGCACGTGCTTTCCTCTCCCCCCTTCTCTTTCTCCTACTTCTCTCTCCATTCACTGCACATCCCATGTGCTCTGGGGGACTTGTCCCATCCCCCTTCTGTGAGGGACTTTATATGAATCTCTTAGAATCCACCTTTTATCCTAGTTCCTCTGGTGGTGTGAATGATAGGCTGGTGATCCTTTGCTCTTAGTCTAAAATCCACATATGAGCGAGTATATACCATGTACCTCTTTTTGTGACTGGGTTACCTCATTCAGCATGGTTTCTTCTAGTGCCATCCACTTGCCTGCAAATTTCAAGATTCCATCATTTTTTTCTGCAGAGTAGTATTCCATTGTGTAGATGTGCCACATCTTTTTTACCCATTCTTCAGTTGAGGGGCATCTAGGTTTCTTCCAGATTCTTGATATTACAAATAATGCTGCTATGAACATAGTTGAACAGCTGTCTTTGTGGCATGGATGTGGATCATTTGGGTATATGCCTAAGAGGGGGATTGCCGGGTCCTGTGGTAAACTAATTCCCATTTTCCTGAGGAACTGCCATACTGATCTCCAAAATGGCTGTGTGAGTTTGCACTCCCAACAGCAGTGGAGGAGTGTTCCCCTTTCTCCACATTGTCTCCAACATGAGTCCTCATTGGTGTTTCTAATTTTAGCCATTCTGACAGGAGTATGATGGTATCTCAAAGTTGTTTTGATTTGCATTTCCCTGATAGCTAAGAATGTTGAGCACTTTCTTAAGTGTCTTTTAGCCTTTTTTATTTCCTCTATTGAGAACCATTTCTTCAATTCTATATCCCATTTTTAAATAGGGTTATTAGTTGTTTTGTTGACTATTTTCTTGAGTTCTTTGTATATTTTGGATATCAGCCCTTTGTCAGACGTAGGGTTGGTGAAAATCTTTTCCTAGTCTGTGGGCTGCCACCATTTGGTCTTGTCTACTGTTCCTTTACCTACAGAAGCTTCTACGTTTGAGGAGATCCCATTTATTAATTGTTGATCTCAGTGTCTGTGCTCCCGGAGTTATGTTCTGGAAGTGGTCTCCTATACCATTTTGTTTAAGGGTACCTTCCTACTTTCTCTTCTAAGCTGATCAGTGTGGGTAGATTGATTTTGAGGTCTTTGATCCATTTGGACTTGCGTTTTGTGCATGGCAATAGACATGGGTCTAACTGCAGACTTCTACACACCACCATCCAATTGTGCCAGCACCATTTGTTGAAGGTGCTGTCCTCCCCCCATTGTATACTTTTAGCTGTTTTGTTGAAAATCCGGTGTTCATAGGTGTGTGGGCTCATTTCAGGATTTTCAATTCAATTCCATTGGTCTACTTGTCCTTTTTTTTTTTTTTTTTTTTTTTTGTGCTGTTTTCAGAAATATAGCTCTATAATAGAGCTTAAAGTCAAGGATGGTAATGCCTCCTGAAGTTCTTTTTTTTTTTTTTTTTTTGTACAGGGTTGTTTTGGCTATCCCGGGTCTTTTGGTTTTCCATATAAAGTTGATTATTATCCTTTGAAGGTCAGTGAAGAATTGGGTTGGGATTTTAATGGGGATTTCATTGAATCTGTAGATTGCTTTTGGCAAGATTGCCATTTTTGCCTTATTTATCCTACCTATCCAAGAGCAAGGGAGATCTTTTCATTTTCTGGTTTCTTCTGTAATTTCTTTCTTTAAAGTCATAAATTTCTTGTTATATAGGTCTTTCAATTGTTTGGTAAGCATTATTACAAGATACTATATGTTGTGTGTGGCTATTGTAACGGGTGATGTTTCTCTGATATCGTTCTCAGCCTCTTTGTCATCTAAATTAAGTAGGGATACAGACTTTTTTGAGTTTATCTTTTAGCCTGCTAGTTTACTGAAGGTATTTATCAGCTATAGGAGTTCCCTGGTAGAGATTATTGGGTCGCTTATGTAAACTATCATATCATCTGCAAATAGAGACAGTT
The DNA here is from genome assembly GCF_943737965.1 of Phodopus roborovskii. Taxonomy (NCBI): domain Eukaryota; kingdom Metazoa; phylum Chordata; class Mammalia; order Rodentia; family Cricetidae; genus Phodopus; species Phodopus roborovskii. Next base: position 69,839 of record NW_026125521.1, on the reverse strand, counting down.
TGAATTCTTCCTTTCCAATTTGTATCCCCTTGATCTACTTTTGTTGTCTTATAGCTTTACCTAGAACTTTAAGTACAATATTGAAGAGATATGGAGAGAGAGGGCAGCCTTGTCTTGTTCCTGACTTTAGAGGAATCGCCTTAAGCTTCTCTTCATTCAGTTTGATGTTGGCTGTTGGGTTGCTGTATATTGCCCTTATTATGTTTAGGTATGTTATCCCTGATCTCTCCAAGACCTTTATCATGAAAGGGTGTTGAATTTTGTCAAGGCCTTTTCAGCATCTAGGGAGATGATCATATGGTTTTTCTTTTTCAGTTTGTTTATATGGTGGATCACATTTATAGATTTTCGTATGTTAAACCATCCCTGCAATCCCGGGATGAAGCCTACTTGGTCATGGTGAATAATTTCTCTGATGTATTCTTGGATTTGGGTTGCCAGTGTTTTATTGAGTATTTTTACATCAATGTTCATCAGGGATATTGGTCTGTAGTTTGCTTTCTTAGTTGTGTGTTTGTGAAGCTTTGGTACCAACGTGATTGTGGCCTCATAGAAAGAGTTTGGTAACGAACCTTCTGTTTCTATTGTGTGGAACAATTTGACGAGTATTGGTAATAGTTCTTCCTTGAATTCTGGTATAATTCTGCACTGAAACCATCTGGCTCTGGGCTTTTTTTTTTTTTTTTTTTTTTTTTTTTTTTTGGTTGGAAGGCTTTCGATGATTTCTTCTATTTCATTGTGGGTTATAGTTCTATTTAAGTTGTTTGTCTGTTCTTTATTTAATTTTGGTAACTGATAGTTATCCAGAAATTTGTCCATTTCCTTTGAATTTTCAAATTTTGTGGAATACAGGTTTTCAAATTATGACCTGAAAATTGTCTGGATTTCCTCTGTGTCCGTTGTTATGTTCCTCTTTTCATTTCTGATTTTGTTAATTTTCAAGTTCTCTCTCTGCTTTGTCGTTAATTTGGATAGAGGATTGTCTATCTTATTGATTTTCTTGAAAAACCAACTTTTTATTGCATTGATTTTTTTATTGTTTTCCTGGTTTCTAATTTGTTGATTACAACCCTCAAATTGATTATTTCCTGGCGTCTACTCCTCCAGGGTGAGCTTGCTTCTTTTTGTTCTGTGGTACCCTAATTCTGGGGTTCTGATGGGTTGATGGAAGAGCCACGTGACACAAACACCCAAACCAGGAGATGCAACAAGCAAGAGGTATTTATTGATGGTGTGAACTTGGGTGTCAGTACCTTGGGGAAAGCTGCACATCCCCAAAAGTTTCAGACTTTTTTTTTTTTTTTTTTTTTTTATATAGAGAAGACCGCAATCAGCATAAAAGCATGGGGCACAAGTTGATTGATTACAAAGTATGATCTCATGTTTGAGAGATCACCCAGGTATGACCCAGGCTTTCCATTGGTCAGGAGTGACACCAACAGGACTTTTCATCTGGAATCATTTGTTCCAGGGTTGGGGGCTTATTTTCTTGTTGTTGATCTGTGAGAAACGTTTTTCATACTCTGGCTATCTCTTGGCTGTACATTTAGAACCTTCAGTTATTTCACAAAGGTTTGATGATTTATTAACTTGTCCTATTTAACAAGATCAGTTTAGCATATAACCACTAGCACCATCACCATATTAACCTTTTTTATTCTCATACTTTCTGTCTTTTCCTCCCATGTCAACATCCATTCTTTATGATTTTCAATATTCTGCTTGCAAGAATTATTTGCTTGCCCCTTTTCCACATCGTTGCTCTGCAAACTAAAATCTTTCAGTTCTAAGGCTTTCAGTTGTGTTGTTAATTCTCTAAAGTGACTATCCTTTGTTTTCTTCATATGGGCACTGAGTGCAATGAAACTTCCCTCCTATCACTGCTTTCAAGGTGTCCCATAAGTTCGGGTATGTTGTGTCCTCATTCTCATTGAATTTTAGAAGTTGTTAATTTCTTTCTTTATTTTGTCTTTGACCCAGGTGTGGTGCAATTGCACATTATTCCATTTCCATGAGTTTGTAGGGTTTCTACGATTTGTGTTGCTGTTGAATTCCAATTTTAAAGCATGGTGGTCTGACAAGATACAGGGGATTATTGCAATTCTCTTGTATTTGTTTAGGTTTGTTATGTTACCTAGTATGCGGTTGATTTTAGAGAAGGTTCCATGTGGAGCAGAGAAGGTATATTATTTTGTATTTGGATGGAATGTTCTATAGATGTCTGTTAACCCCAGTTGAGACATAACTTCTGTTAGTTCTTTTGTTTCTTTGTTGAGTTTCTGATTGGTGGTCCTGTCCAGTGATGAGTGTTGTATTGAAGTCTCCCACTATAAGTGTGTGAGGTTTTATGTGAAGTTTAAGTTTTAGTAGTACTTCTTTTATGAATGTGGGTGCCTTTGTATTTGGGGCATAGATGTTCAGAATTGAGACTTTGTCTTGACAGATTTCTCCTGTGATGAATATGAAATGACAGTCTTCATCTCTTTTGATTAATTTTGGTTTGAAGCCTAACTTGGTTTGAAGCCACACCTACTTGTTTCTTGGGTCCATTTGATTAGAAGATCTTTTCCCAAACCTTTACACTGACATATTGTCTGTATTTGAAGCTTAGATGTGTTTCTTGTATGCAGCAGAAGGATGGATTCTGCCTTCATATTCATTCTGTTAGCCTGTGTCTTTTTATAGTTGAGTTAATACCGTTAATGTTGAGGGAGAGTAAGGACCATTGATTGTTAATGCTTGTTTGTTTTAGATTTGTTGTTGGCAGTGGTATTGTGAATATATATGTCCTGCTTTACCCTTGGCTTCTGGTGAAGTGGTATTAGCTGTTCCCTATGTCTTTGTGAGCACAGTTAACTTCCTTGGGTTGGAGTTTTCCTTCCAGTACTTTCTGTATGGCTGAATTTGTAGATACATATTGTGAAAACCTGGTTTTGTCATTAAATATCTTGGTTTATACATCTATAGTGACTGTGAGTTTTGCTGGGTATAGTAGCCTAGTCTGGCATCCGTGGACTCTTAGTAACTGCAGAACATCTATTCAGGACCTTCTGGCCTTGACAGTTTCCATGGAGAAGTCAGGTGTAATTTTGATAGTTCTGCCCTTATATGTTACCTGTCCTTTTTCCTTTGCTGCTCTTAATATTCTCTCTTTTTTCTGTATGTTAGCTGTTTTGATTATTATATGTTGAGGGGTCTTTTTTCTTTGGTCCAGTCTATTTGGTGTTTGGTATGCTTCTTGTTCTTTCATGGGCATGTACTTCTTTGGATTAGGAAAGTTTTCCTCAATAATTTTGCTGAATATGTTTTCGGCTCCTTTGAGGTCAGCTTCCTCACCTTCCTGTATGCCTATTTTTTTTAGGTTTGGCCTTTTTATGGTGTCCCACATTTCCTGGATGATTTGTGTTAAAGATTTGTTGGATTTATGATTTTCTTTGGTTGGTGAATCTATTTCCTCTAGTTTATCTTCCACTCCTAAGATTCTCTCTTCCATCTCTTGAATTCTGTTGGTTATGCTTGCATCTGTAGTTCCTGATCGTTTACCCAGTTTTTCTATTTCCAGCATTCCTTCAGTTGGTGTTTTCTTTATTGTCTCTATTTCAGTTTTCAATACTTGAACCATTTCCTTCACCTGTTTAATTTTTTTTTTATTTTTTGCTTTTTGTACTTTACTTTCTTTAAGAAATTTGTTCATTTCTTCCAATTTTTTGTTTTTTCTTCCATTTCTTTAAGGGATTTTCTTACATCTTCTTTGAGGGCCTCTGTCATTTTTATGACTATAATTTTTCAGTCATTCTCCTCTCTTTCATCTGGTTTGATGTGTTCTGGTCTAGTTGTTGTAGATTCCCTAGATTCTGGTGGTGTTGTGCTTGTCTTTCTATTATTAGGTGTTTTCTTGTATTGCCATTTTCCCATAGCTTCTTCTAGTAGGTTTTGGTGGGGTCTCTCCCTCTCTCTATGGTACTTTCCCGGTGGGCTTAGGTTGGTCACAGGTTCGATGTCTGTAGCTCTGGGTGTTCCAAGCTTTCTGGCGATGGGGGGTCAGTGATCAGGCTCCAGCAGAAAACTGGCAATGGATTTCAAAGATCCTGAAGGCTGCAACTTAGGATGTTCCTTGTGCCTATAGGCAGATCTATTCTGGGCCTGGCACTCTCCAGCTGAGTCCTCTTTAGCAGAGGCCCTGCGATGGGGTTCAAGGATCCTGCAGGCAGAACTCAGAGTGGTCCCACATAGATAGACGGATCTCTGGGAGCGGCCCTGAGCTCCAGTAGAGGATCAGTGGTGGGGGGACAGAGATCAGGCAGGTGGAAATTACAGGTGGTCCCACATGGATAGACTGGTCTATTGTGCCACTCCCGGAAGTTCCTATGCTGTTTCTTTAAAAAATGTTTTTATTTTTTCTTTGAGAATTTAATATATTTTTATCATATTTTTTTCCCATCCGTCAATTTCTTCCAGGTCCTCCTGACTTTCCTACTGATCCAACTTTCTTATTCTTTCCCTCTTTTAAAATCAATACAACAAAACATGGAGTCCAATTTTTGTTATTTAGCTACACCTGAGCAAGGGGTCTGTCCTGCATTGTGTTTGATATACCCTGTGTTAATCCACTGAAGAAAATGGATTCCCTGTTCCATAAACCATTTATTTCAAACAGCTTCCTGTCTCAGGGCAGAAATTTGTTTATACTTTTTATCCTTTGTGCTGTAATTTTTGTCTGGCTTGGGCCAGTACAAGTCTTTAGAATGCTGACTTAGTATCTGCGAGTTCAAATATGCACCTGCCCTATTGTGCTTCAAGGGAAATATACTTTCCTTGAACTCATTCACCACTATTGTCTCTTATGATCTCTCTGAACTTGTTTTATGCATAGATTGCTGAGTCCTGAGGGGAAGGGAAGGTATATGATTAAGCATCTCACTTAGGTTTGAGTGTCTTTCACTCTCTGCACATTTTTCACTTATGAGTCTTTGTGCTAATATCTACTGAAGGAAGAAGTTTTTCTAATGAGGTTTGAGGGTTGTTATTACCACTACATATAGCAATATGTCATTAGAAGTAACTTTATTTCTATGCTCATTTAGCAAAATAATGGTAGTAGGTTTTCCCCTAGGGCCTGTCACCAATTGAATTTCATGTTCTTGACTTCATGAACAGCATCACATATGGGTTCTATTTCATAGAGTAGGACTTCAATACAATCAGAATGTGGTTGGTTCCTTGTAGATGGAAGTTTCTGTCCCACCTAGTCCTGGTACTGTTCAGTCCCAAATAAACACACAGAAGCTTATATTACTTATAAATGGTTTGGCCTATTGCTCAGGCATATTACTAACAAGTTCTTACAACTCAAATTAACCTATAATTCTTATCTATGTTTAGCCACATTTTGCATCCTCTGTGTCTGGCTGGAGACTGAATCTCTGGCTTTTGTCTTTCCAGAATTTTCCTAGGCCGATTTCCCTGCCTATATTTTCTGCCTGGCTATTGATGAATCAGTGTTTTATTACTCTTTAGAGTGTACAAGAACATTATCCCACATCATTTACTATCATACCATTTATTCCAGTATTGTGTCAATAGGCATGTCTCACAGGCAGGTCATTGTTGTTTTATTAGAAACAAGCTTGTTTTACATGTCAATCCCAGTTACCTCTCCCACCCATCTTCCCCTAACATTCCCCACCAACTTCCTATCCATTCCCTTTCTGCTTCCATGGAGGGTTAGGCCTTCCATAGGTGATCTCAGGCTGTCACATCATTTTGAGCAGTCCTAGGCACACCCTCCTCCCCCCCACCACCACCCCTGTTTGTCTAGGTTGAGAAAGTGTCCATCTATTATGAATGACCTCCAAAAGTCCAATAGTATACTAGGGATAAATAGTGATCACTACCAGAGGCCCCATAGATTGCACAGGCATCCTGACACCCAGATTCAGGGGTTCTGGGAAGTTTCTATGCTATTTTCCCAGCTATCAATCTGAGGTCACTGAGCTCCCCCTTGTTCAGATTAGCTGTTTCTGTGGGTTTCCCCAGCCTGGTCTTGACTACTTTGCCATTCATTCCTCCCTCTCTACAACTAGATTCCAGGATTTCAGCTCTGTATTTAGCTGTGGTGTGTGCTTCTGCTTACATTAGCTACTGGATGAAAGCTCTATGATGGCATATAAGATAGTCATCAATCTCATTATCAGGGAAGGGTATTTTAGGTAGCTTCTCCACTATTGCTTTGATTGTTAGTTGAGGTCATCTTATTAAGTCTCCGGATGTTTCCCTAGTGCCAGATTTGTCTTTGAACCTATAATGACACTCTCTATTATGGTGTCTCCTTTCTTGCTCTCCTCTATTCTTCCCCTGACTCATTCTTCCTGCTCCCACATGTCCTCCTCTCCCCTCCCTTTCTCCCCTTCTTTTTCTCCTGCCCCCCTCTTACCTGCTCCCTCCTCCAATTTGCTCAGGATATCTTCTCCCTTTCCCCTTCTCCAGAGGACCATGCATGTCTCTCATAGGGTCTTTCTTGTTTCCTAGCTTCTCTGGCTATATGGATTGTAGACTAATGATCCTTTGCTCTATGTCTAAAATCCATATGTGAGTGAGAACATACCATGTTTGTCTTTTAGTGACTGGGTTAACTCACTCAGGATGGTTTCTTCTAGTTCCAATCATTTGCCTACAAATTTCAAGATTTCATTGTTTTTTTTTCCCCCCACTGACTAGCACTCCATTTATTTTATTTTATTTTATTTATTTATTTATTTATTTTTGATGAGTAGTACTCCATTTTGTAAATGAACCACATTTTCTTTATTCATTCTTCAGTTGAGGGTCATCTAGGTTGTTTCCAGGTTGTGGTTATTACAAATAATGCTGCTATGAACATAGTTGATCATGTGTCCATGTTGTATGAATGTTCATCTTTATGGAATATGCCTAAGAGTGGAATTGCTGGATATTGTGGTAGACTAATTCCCATTTTCCTGAGGAAATACCATACTGATATCCAAAGAGTTTGCACTCCCACCATCAGTGGAGGAATGTTCCCCTTTCTGGACATCCTCTAAAGCATAAAATGTCTTTGGTGTTTTTTATTCTAGCCATTATGATAGGAGTAAGATGGTATCTCATAGTTATTTTGATTTGCATTTCCCTGATGGTGAAGAATGTTGAACACTTTCAAGAGTGTCTTTTAGCATTTTAGATTCTTCTACTGAGATTCTGTCTTCAGTTCTGTACCCCACTTTTTAATTGGAGTCTTTGGTGGTTTGGTGACTAGCTTCTTGAGTTTTTGGATATTTTGGAGATCATCCCTCTGTCAGATGTGGGGTTGGTGAATATCTTTTTCCATTCTCCATGTTGCAGTTTTGTCTTGTTGACTGTGTTCTTTGCCTTACAGAAGCTTCTTCATTTCAAGGGGTCCCATTTATTAATTGTTGATCTCAGTGTCAGTTCTATTGGTGTTGTGTTCAGGAAGCAGTCTCTTATACCAATTCCTTGAAGAAATTAGTACTTCCTACTTTTTCTTCTAAGAGTTTCACTGTGGCTGGATTTATGTTGTGGTCTTTGATCCATTTGGATTTGAGTTACATGCATGGTGAGAGATATGGATCTATCTCCTATCTTCTACACACCAGCATCTAGTTATGTCAGAAAAAATTTAATTTAATTTTAATTTCCATTGTATAATTTTAGATGTTTTGTCAAAAATCAGGTGTTCATAGGTGTGTGGGTTAATATAAGGATTTTTAATTTTATTTCATTAGTCTACCTGCCTATTTTTGTGCCAATACCAAGCTGTTTTCAGGACTATAGCTCAATAGTAGAGCTCTAAATCAGGGATGGTGATACCTTTGGATGTTCCTTTATTGCACAGGATTGTTTTGGCTATCCTGAGACTTCTGTTCTTACATATAAATTTGAGTATTCTTTCTATGTCTGCAAAAAATTGTGCGGGAATTTTGATGTGGATCATATTGAATCTGTAGACTGCTTTTGAGAAGATTGCAATTTTTACTGTGTTTATCCTACCTATCCAAGAACATGGGAGATCTTTCCATTTTCTGAAATCTCCTTTAATTTCTTTCTTTAAAGACTCAAAGTTCTTGCTATGTAGGTCTCTTACTTGTTTTGTCAGCATTACCTTACGATATTTTATATTGTTTGTGACTGACTGTAAAGGAGGATGCCTCTCTGATTTCTTTCTCAGCCCCTTTATTGTCTAAATATACTGGGGCTACTGATTTTTTTTTAAGTTAATCTTGTGTCCTGCCATTTTGCTGAAGGTGTTTATCAGTTGTAGGAGTTCCCTGGTAGAGTTTTTTGGGTCACTATGTAAATTATCATAACATCTGCAAATAGTGAAAGTTTGACTTGTTTTCCTTTTCCAATTTGTATCCCCTTGATCTCTTTTTGTTGTCTTATTGCTCTCACCAAAACTTCAAGTACAACAATATTGAACAATATTGAAGAGGTATGGAGAGGAGTGGGCAGCCTTTTTTTTTTTTTTTTTTGTTCCTGAATTTAGCAGAATCATGTTAAGTTTTCTCCATTTAGTTTGATATTGGTTGTTGATTTACTGTATATTGCTTTTTTTATGTTTAAGCATGTTCCTGTTATCCTTGACTTCTCCAAGACCTTCATCATGAAGGGGTGTTGGATTTTGCCAAAGGTTTTTTCAGCATCTAGTGAGATTATCATGTGGTTTTTCTTTTCGAGTTTTTTTTAATATGGTAGATTACATTGATAGATTTTCATATGTTGAACCATCCCTGCAGCCCTGTGATGAAGTCTACTTGGTCATGTTGAATGAGTACTCTGATGTGTTCTTGGATTCAATTTGCCAGTATTTTATTTAGTATTTATACATCAATGTTTATGGGGGATATTGGTTTGTAGTTCTCTTTAATTATGTCTTTGTGTCGCTTGCATACCACAGTAATTGTAGCCTCATAAAAAAAGTTTGGCAATGACCCTTCTGCTTCTGTTGTGTGGAACACATTGAGGAGTATAGGTATTAGCTGTTCTCTGAATGTTTGGTGGAATTCTGCAGTGAAATCATCTGGCCCAGGGCTTTTGATTTTGGGAAACATTTGATGACTGCTTCTATTTCATTAGGAATTATAGGGCTGTTTACATTGCTTATGTGTTCTTGATTTAATTTTGGTAAATTTTATCTATCCAGAAAATTGTCTATTTCCTTTAAATTTCGAATTTTTTAGAGTACAGGTTTTTAAAGTATGACCTGTAGATTCTCTGGATTTCCTCATTGTCAGTTGTTATGTTCCATATTTCATTGCTGATTTTGCTAGCTTGCATGTTCTCTCTTGCCTTTTGGTTAATTTGGATAAAGGTTTGTCTATTTTATTGATTTTCCCAAAGAACCAATTCTTTGTTACATTGATTATTTGTATTGTTTTCTTTGTTTCTATTTTATTGATTTCAGCCCTCAATTTGATTATTTCCTGGCATCTACTTTTCCAGGGTTGAGTTTGCTACTTTTTGTTCTAGAGCTTTCAGCTGTGCAGTTAATTCTCTAATGTGGCTATTCTCCAGGGTTTTTTTTTTTTGTTTGTTTGTTTTTGTTTTTGTTTTTTTCATGTGGGTACTAGTATTATGAACTTTATTGTTAGCACTGCTTTCAAAGTGTCCCATAAGTTTGGGTATGTTGTGTCTTCATTCTCATTGAATTCAAAGAAGTCTTTAATTTCTTTATTTTTTCCTTACCCAGGAATGGTGCGATTGTGCATTGTTCAATTTCCATGAGTTTATAGGGTTTCTGTAATTTGTGTTGTTTTGAATTCTATCTTTATGCATGGTGGTTTGATAGATACAGGGGTTTACTCCAATTTTTTGGTACCTGTTGAGGTTTACTATACTGCAGATTATGTGATTGATTTTAGAAAAGGTTTTATGTCGTGCTGAGAAGAAGGTATATTCTTTTGTGTTTGGATGGAATGTTCTATAGATGTCTGTTTAACCCATTCAGGTCATAACTTCTGTTAGTTCTTTTGCTTCTTTGTTAAGTTTCTGTCTTGTAGTCCTGTCTAGTGGCAAGAGTGGGGTGTTGAAGTCTCCCACTATAAGTGTGTGAGATTTTATGAGAGATTTGTGTTTTAGTAATATTCCTTTTTACAAACGTGGATGCCTTTGTATGGGGGTATAGATTTTGAAAATTTAGACTTAATTCTGATGGATTTTTCCTGTGATGAATATGAAATGACCTTCTTCATATCTTTTCACTGATTTTAGTTTGAAGTTTAATTTGTTATATATTAGGTTTCCTACACCAGCTTGCTTCTTGGGTCCATTTGATTGGAAAATCTTTTCCCAACCCTTTACTCGGATGTAACATCTGTCTTTGAATTTGAGGTGTGTTTCTTGTATGCAGCAGAAGGATGGATTCTGTATTGTTTCCATTCTGTTAGCCTTGTCTTTTTATAGGTGAGTTAAGACCCTTAATATTGATAACCATTGATTGTTAATTCTTGTTTATTTTGCATTTGTTTGTTGTGGTGCTATTATGTGTGGATTTCCCCTCATTTTTCTTTTAGGTATTGGTAAAGTGGGATTATCTATTACCTATGATTTTCTGGGTTCAGTTAACTTCCTTGGGTTGGAGTTTTCCTTCCAGAACTTTCATACAACTGGATTAGTTGATATGTATTGTTTAAATTCAGTTTTTTTATGGAATATCTTTTTTTTCTTCATCTATAGTGATTGAAACTTTGCTGGCTTTGGTAGTCTGGGCTGGCATCCATGATCTCTTAGAGGTTGTAGAAAGTCTATTCAGGACTTTCTGGTTTTCAGATTTCCCATGGAGAAGACAGGTGTAATTTTGTATGATGAGAATTTATTTTAACAGGTGTAATTTTGATAGGTTTTTCTTTATATATTATTTGGCCTTTTTCCTTTTCTGCTCTTAATATTCTTTCTTCATTGTTTATGTTTGGTGTTTTCATTATTATGTAACAAGGGAACTTTTTTGTGGTCCACTCTATTTGTTGTTCTGTCAGCTTCTTGTACTTTCATTGACACGTCTCTCTTTAGGTTGTGAAAGTTTCTTTTATGATTTTGCTGAATATATTTTCTCTGTCTTTGAGATGTGTTTCTTTACCTTCTCTTATACATATTATTCTTAGGTTTGGCTTTTTCAAGGTGTCCCATATTTCTTGGATATTGTGTGTTAGGGATTTTTGGACTTTAGATTTTCTTTGGTTGATGAATCTGTTTCTCCTAGTGTATCTTCAGTGCTTGAGATTCTCTCTTCCATCTCTTGTGTTCTTCTGATTAAGCTTATTTCTGTAGTTCCTAATCATTAACCCAGCTTTTCTATTTTCAGAATTCCCTCTGACTATTTTCTATATGTTTCTTTGTTTTGTCTCTATTTCAGCTTTCAAAACTTGTACATTTGAATTGTTTTTTTGCAATGTTTGATTTGTCTTTTCTTCCATTTCTTTGAAGGATTTTCTCATTTCCTCTGTTAGGGTCTCAACCATCTCCATGAAGTTGTTTTTAAGGTTGCTCTCTACTGCTTCATCTGTATTGGGATGTTTTGGTCTTGCCTGTGTAGAGTTCCTAGACTCTGGTGGTATCATATTGTGGTTTTTCCTATTGAATGTGTTCTTATACTATTGTCTTCCCATCCCTTCTTTCAGTGGGTGGAGATGGGGTCACTTCCTCTCCTGGTGTATACAGGTTTAAGGTTCTCTTCTGGTGGGTGCAAGCAGGTCCAATACTCAGGTGTGTCTCATGACTGGTGCAGGCAGGTCTAAGAGAATCCCTCTCCTGGTGGGTTAAAGTTGATGTCAACAGACTCTGGGTTGGATGGTTTGATCTGCCTGGGGTGAATTGACCTGCCTCTCCTCTGAGTAGGGGTGGGACTGGCACAACAATGCTGCAGATTCTGGATTATTTTATCAGCCAGGATAGTGTCGACCTGCCTGTAGTTGCCAGGGATGGCAAGCAGAAGTCAATCCTGAGATAGGGACCCATGCTCACCTCTTCCCTATGGGACTAGCAGAGCAATGTTAGCAGACTCTGGATTGCTTGGGCCACGGGGGGTGGGTGGACCCAGGCAAGTCATTATTATAGTTTGTAGAGTTCATAGTTATGTGAGATTAATGATTGCTTTTTTCCTCTGGTAGTAAGCACATTCTAGAACTTATGAATGCACCAATCAGGGTGAAGTTTCCAGCTGTGTACCAGCATATTCCTCTATAATCGAGGCATGTGCCAAACTATGTTATTTTGAAAATGACTTCCTTGTAGCATATTTCGAAGTCACATAGTTTAAAGCCTGTTACTTTGTTCTTGTTACTCAAATAACTTTGGCTATTCAGGCCTTCCTTTGTGTGCTCCTGTACAACTATCAAGATGTTTTAAACCAGTTCATTAAAGCACGTAACAGGCTTTTGATCAAAATAATATTGAATTTTTAGAGTACATTTGATAGTGTAGACAGTTTAACTTTCCACCTTTTTCTCGCCAGTTTATTTCACTGATATTTTATAGCATACATTGTAAGGTTTACTCTCATTCATTTATTCAGATGTATTCATTCATAGGCTTTTTGTTTTTGAACTTTTTTAACTGGGATTTTCCTTTTGGTTTCTATTTTATATAACCAAACATTGGCTTATAGCAGTGCTACTGATTTTACATATCAGTTTTTTTTCAAGTTTGCTCAATTCATTATTGCAATAGTTTCTCTGTTCAATATTGTAATTTTGTTTGTTTGTTTTTTGTTTTTCTCCCTTTTGGGTACCCGCCACTCAGCTTCCAAATAAATACATGGAGACTTATTCTTAATTTGAATGACTGGCCTTAGCTTGGCTTGTTTCTAACCAGCATTTCTAACTTATGTCATACTGTTCCTCCTTAACTATGTTTTGTTCTGGGCTTTTAAACTTTATTCTGTATGCCTTTCTTTCCTTCTTACTCCATGGGCAGCTTTGTGACTAGATGGTTGGCCCCTGGCATCCTCCTCTCCTTCTTTTCTTGTTCTTTGCTTTTCTGTTTCCTCCTCTTTTTCTCCCCCTGTTTATTCTTTCTGTCCACAAGCCCCACCTATTTCTTTCTCCCCCACCTACATAATGATTTTTCACCTCTTTATTAGACCAATCAGGTATTTTAAGCAGTCAAAGTAATACACCTTTACAGAGTTAAACAAATACAATTTAAAAGAATGCAACTTATGTTTGCATCATTAAACAAATATTCCACAGAATAAAATAATGTAATACATCTTTAACTAATATTCCACATCACCCTATTTAAGTGTTTTTGTGAATAAGATAATGTCATTTTTTTTTATTTGTTATTACTCTATCTAAAAATATTTTCATTTCATCATTCAGAGAACCAATTTAATTTCAATAACTTTTTGTGTTTATTTTTAGTCATTTCACTTATTTCTTCATTAATCTTTATTTATATTAGTACTTCTACTAGTTTTGAATTTAGTTTGCTTTCATGTTCACTGGGATATCCCAATAAAGTCATTATGATGGTACGAGGCCACTATTAATCACTATAAATTTCCATCTATATACTGTCTATTTTATAGTGCTTTTGCTATATTCTTTAATCTTTTGATACCATGTGCCTATTTTTTCACCTAAAATATTTAACCATTTCTTGTCAAATTCATTGATTCCTGGGTTATCTAATAGTATGCATTTATTTTCCTGTATTTGCAGAGTTTCCAATTATTACATGTATTGGTTTCTAGCTGTATGTGTAATACATCCCAGTTTTAATGTCTGTTATGAGACTTGTTTTTATGATCAGTCTTACTACCCATCCTAGAGAATGTGTCCTTTAGAATAATGCATATTCGGTGGTTGTTGACAGTGTTCCGTGACACATGTCAGGTGAGTTTGGATGATGCAAATTAGTATGCTGCTGCTTTATCCTACTTTGGTTTAGTGATCTTTTCACTGCTGAATGTGGGTGTTTAAATGGCCTGCCATCTTGTTTTGTAGTGTGTATTTCTCTTCATGACTTGTGATATTGGCTTTATATATTTGGGTGTTCCCATGTAAAGTGCTTAGAATTGTTACTTTTCTTTGATGATTTTCCTCCTTGATCATCACATATTTCTTGTCTCTTATGTCTTCTCTTGGTTTAAGGTCTATTTTACGTGTTATAAATGTGACCCCCTTACTTTTCTATGAGTGATACTTGTACAGAACAACTTATGCTTTTACTTTTGTAGTTTATTTTGTCCTCCTCCTCAGTGATCTTGTTCTTCATCTTCATCTTTGTCTTCTTCTCCTCCTTCTTATTATTATTATTTTGTTTTTTTGAGGCAGGGTTTCTCTGTGGCTTTGGAGCCTGTCTTGGAACTCACTCTGTAGACCAGGCTGTTCTCAAACTCATAGAGATCCTCCTGCCTCTGCCTCTTGAGTGCTGGAATTAAAGGCATATGCCACCAACACCCAGCTCCCCAATCTTATTTATAAGTTGAAACTAGATTTTTTTTCATGTAATATACTGTGAAAATTGTTTACTCTACCCCAGTTCCTCTCAGATACTCCCTATCTTCCTACCTATCCCAAACTATATCCTTTCTGTTGTTAGAAAACAAACAAGCATCGAAAAAAGAGAAACAAAGAAAATGTGTGTGTGTGTGTGTGTGTGTGTGTGTGTGTGTCTGTGTTTGTGTTTGTGTGTGTGTGTCTGTGTTTGTGTTTGTGTGCCTATATGTTTGTTTCTTGTGCTTTTTCTTTGGCTCTTTATTTTTTTTTTTGTCTGTTTGTTTTGTCCTATTTATGCTTGTTTGTTTTTATTTTATATCCTCTAGTCTTAATATGTTATTAAAAGATTCACATTAGTAGTGTGCTTTTATTCCTTAATTTTTAAAGACTTCTCTACATATTATTTGGTTTTGTGATTACTTAAGCCCACCAACATAGCAATGTTGAGACACATTCTTAATTTACAACCCACTGCAGCCAAGATAACACTGAGTTGACCCAAGGTCCAAACTACTATGGATTTTCTAGTGATATATATTCATGTTACAAGAACATTGTAACAGAAGGGAAAACAGAAGTCCAGTAGACTAGGACTTCTGTTTCAAATACTTTGTCATTTATCTCTTGGGGGAAAAAAGGATGTTAAGATTTGCTCAGTAGTAGGTTTTTCTAGCTTACTGATGAATTCCGTTGCAATATTATGTGCTTACTATCTTTCCCAAGCTGTAGAGTTTCTTTTCATATATATATATATTAACAGTCTAGTCATCTCAGATTGAGCAAAAATGACAGTCCAAAGAAATAATTCTACTCATCTCTAAATTAATGATCTGTTGAGTTATTTGGGTTACTTAAATGAGGTGTGAGGGGTTGTGTTTGGGAGTATGGATGACTCAAAGGCAGCTACATTGCTGAAAAGCCACCACAGCATGGGTGACAATTCTTGAAAGCTGCAATCCCGAGGGTTTCTGCATGAATGGCAGTGAGTTTCACCTGCTGGAATCCATTCTCACCATCAATTGTTTACTGCAAGTATAATGTTGGGGAAGGACCTTATAAACCTATGTTATAGCTTTCTGAGATTTATTGGTTTCACTTTTCTCCTTGAAACATATGAGCCTCTCAATTTCCTTATGGAGAGAATGCTTCAGTTCACATAATATCACTAACAGTTTGGGATGGTCTGCTGAGGGTAGTCCACTGAAAGCCAGGACAAAAGACATGGCTATTCTCAGGGGAAATAGCCTTATGGTGTAGCTGGCAGTGATACAAGCAGAAGCAGAAGACCATCCTGCCACAACAAAGGCCTTTGCCTGATCCTGGTAAGATTCAGGGCTCTGTCTGTGAGGACTGCTCTATAAATAATTCTGCCAGAGACTAAATAATGGTTTATGAAGACAGTGCCGTGGCTACTGAGACTGATGCCCATCCAGTTATAGTTGAGTCTAATATTTTCAGAGAACAGTATAATGTTGGTGTCTTGCTCTATATGCCAAGGATGGCAATGATATTGGTTGAAATCTGAGCTTTCCCCACTGGTACATTTTGTGATGCCAAGGTTCTGCTTCTGTGCTCTGGCTCAGGTAGAGAGAAAGTCCTTTGTATTCCTTTGTTTCTAGACCTCGTAGTGATGGATGCCATACTGAGTTCCAGGAGCAAATTCCTTTGTTGTTGTTGTTTTTTCAACACAGGATTTCTCTGTGTAGCTTTGGAACACTGGCACTGTAGACCAGGCTAGATTCAATCTCACAGAGATCTACATGTCTCTGCCTCCCAAGTGCTGGGATTAAAGGTGAGTACAACCACCACCCAGCCAGGATCAAAGTTTTATGTTAGATTTAGGCCTTGCTCCCAAGTGAATAGGGCTTTGGCTCCTGCTCCACACTCTGTGGTTGGTACCTTGACTACTTGTGAACACAAGGCCAGCAGCTTAGCCTACTACCATTAGTTCAGGACAAGGGCCTTGGAACTTTTCTAAATGTTGAAGAGGCTTTGGTTCTAGATTTCATGTGCAAACCCCGTACCTACTTTTTTTCCTCTTCAAAGCTGGTGGCCTTTCCCTCCACTGGGCTTTTAGAGGTGGGGAGGGAATGAGACAAGCATACCATTCCTCCTACCTTCCTTTGTCTTCTTCAGCGGATCTTTTTCCACAGAAAATGAAAAGATGTGGATTCCTTCCAGACTAAAGTGGTTTGATCATGCTAGACAGCCTGAAACAGAGTACCAGATGATCCTACATTCAAAACAGCTGGACAAAGCAGCCCTACAGACTACAGCCAGGATTTCTGAATCTTCTTAGAATCCCCCATGACAGTGCCCCTTACCAGCAGGAAGTAGTTTGGAAAGAATGATGCCCAAATTCCCAAATATTGTGTATAAATGTTTGTTTTCATTTAATTGGACTTTGTTATATAAAATAAAATAATAAAATAAAAAAAATCTTTAAAAAAAGTATTTAAATAGCTGTTCAAATTGGCATTTCTTTAGGGAGAGCATCCCTTAAAGAAATTTATGCAGCTACCATCATTTTCTCTCTCCAAAATACAAGTGTTTTTAATATTCATGAATAAATATGTGTTTTCACTCACCATTTTTTCTAATTTAGATATTTTTCTGCTTTAGATATTAATCTGTTGAGATGTCTTTAGGTTTTAATATTACAAAAATATATTCCATTGGTAAGAATAGGAAACAGCAGAATTAATTATCTTCATAGTCAATTAGATGGACAATTCATTTGTCTTCAAAACTAAATAGGCAGTAAAGTAACCAAAAGTAATTAGTCAGATTTCAGATTTTCTGAAATGGGGGAAAAATGGTTTTCCTCCTAGTAGTAGTTCACAGCCTTTGTGTTTTAAATCTTTGCTGGAGTGTTTGATTAACACTGCTACCGAATCAATTAGAGAGAAATCTTTTGCCTGGGTCAATTGTGGATTATTGTGTATCTTACTGAATGTTTTATTCCAAGTGTGCACTGAAGGACTTAGTCTTCCTTTGCTCTGGTAGTTTTCAAATCACATTTAATTCAGTCTTATAGAAGTATCTCCTTAATTAGGTAACAGGCATTCAACTTTCTGTCCAGTAGTTCAGGAGGCAGGCAGCAGGGCATTTTAGAATCACCTGGTTGAATATGTTAAGACATGCATGAAGTGAGGTCTTGGGGCACAGTGATCTGTACGAATTATTTTGGGTGAGTACTAGCTCATTTTGCCTGCAGCTGTGCTGTTGTAGTGCAAACACAACCACAGGTGATGGTAATATGTACTCCATACTCCAGGAAGACAAAAATCAGTTTCCTGGAGGTGCCATCTTTGCTGCTGCAGTCTTGGTATGAGAGAAGCCCTTGTTCAGTACTCCCTGGGAGCCCTGTAAGAGTCACTCACATTCACATCAGCTCTCTTTAGACCTGGCCTCAACTCTGGAGCTGCAGGTTTGATTATAGAATCTCATAGTCATGAGGAAAACTCATCAGTGTCTCATCCCACATGTGGGCTGCAAGAGAGAAAATTTATGTCTGTAAATTAAAATGTTTCCTGTCTAGGAACTTTTAGAAAGAAAATTCAACTGCCATTCATTGGGGTTTAGCTCTACTGTAGCATTTATGTTCACACATTTCCATCATGGAAAGTAAAATAAATTACCTGAATTAATTTCAATTACTTTCTCACACACGTTTGAGGGTTTTGTGACATTTAAATAATTACACATGGGCTATGGAGAGGAACTTGGATGTGAAATGAGACTGAGTCCTAAGGGAACAGCTCAGGGTTTTCTCTGAAGAGTTTTTGTATTGAGTATGAAGACAAGTATTCAGCCTCCTCGAATCTTTTAAAGTGCCATTTAATTTCAGAAATGGGCTCAAAATTATGGATTATAGATTTTTTCATGTAAGACCTACTATAAATTGAGCATTAGCAGATCAAGTGGCAGTCCTTTGATTGCTGGCTTTTATTACAGACTTTTGCTGCTCTCATTTAAATGATCCAAGAAATAACTATGGAAATGATGCATCTCACTTTTTGATTCCTAAAGCTAAAATAGAAAGCTGTTTTCTGACAGGAATAGCAGCATAGTATGAGTTTCAGAATAAACTCTGAGAAGTGTGGGGTCTTTCTCCTGTGGAAGTCAAGTTAAAGTGGGTACTAATGGTGTGCTGCATTTTGAAGTAGATGAAGGGTAAGAGGAATTTACTTCAAAGGAAATGATTTTGCTGAAGAGCTCATATTTTCCTGAACACCAAGGGATTCTGCATTGTTTCTCATAGCTCTGGAGGAGAGAAGTAGGTCCAGCCTGTAGTCTAGACCTTAGGCCTCACCCACTGTACACATCAGAAATGCTTGTTTGGTCAACTTATTTTATCTTTTCCATTAGTGATTATTTCTGTAAGATGTTCTTTGTGTAATTTCTAACATAGCCAAGAAAGGAGAATCCAGTTACATGTAGAGACTTTAACTTCAAATAGATGGATTTATAATATCAAAAGTAAAGGTGAAGTAATGACATAATACAAAACACCATTTTTTAAGGAAGCCCCGATTAAAACAGCTCAGAAATGGTGAGGACAGAAAGCAGTGATGATGGTTTTTGGGATAAAACATGGTTGGTTATTCTTGAGAGATTCATGCAGTGCTAAATTGAACATAGGTTTGGGGCTCAAGATAGGAAACATGTACTCACTCACTTAAAATTTTATATGTCAATAAGGTTCTTCTTGCTTTTTTTGGGTCACTGACTTATCCAGTAGAATAAGGATGTCATATATCTTCAAGAATCTGTGTAATGTTTGTTACTACCATGTGAAACTACTGCCATGTACATCTCCTTCAATGCGAGTACTTACCAAACTATATATACTATTATGTTAAAATACCAATTGAATATAACTATTATTTTGATAATGATGCAGATAAGCCCAATGACCTGAGTTTGATTTCCATAACTTAACTCATGTTTGGAGGAGAGAATTGATTCCCAGAGGTTGTCCTCTGACTTCTACACAGGCACCCACACTGTTGTATCACACTCATCTCTAATACACACACACACACACACACACACACACACACACACACACATCACAAATATTAATAATAAAAACAAAATGCAGACTTTTTGGGTGCAAATCCCAAGTCTATTTACAATTGTGCTGTATAGGAAAAATCAGTTAAAATTTTTATATTTCACTTTATTTGCCTAAAAAATGAAGATGCTGATAATTGCACCTACTTTGGGGCATTGTTCTAAGGGCATGTATAAAACTAAGAAGGACAAAATTGGAGGATACAGATTATATGATTTCAAAATTTACATTATTGTGTAATAATTAGAGCATCATGGAACAGATACAAATGTAAACAAACAGAATGATGGAACCATAGCAGACTCACATATATCTAGTCAAAGGAGTTTCATTTGAGCGGCCACATCATACTTCTTTAGGGAAATCTTTTCAAAAACTGGACAACTGGATATATATCAGGTAGATATTGAGACATTGTTCTTCTGTTTTTAAGACATGAGTCTGAGTGGGTCAAGGGCACACATGCAAAAGCAGACTTATAAATGTTCTAAAATGAAATGTAAACATATATTAATGATCTCAGGATAGTAAAATATTATGTAGGACACAAAAGTCATCCATCAATACATATATGAAGTTAATTATGGGATTTAGGCATAATTTAAAATTTCTATTCACCAATCCTCCATTAAAATGAATGAATAAGCCACAAATTAGATAGTAAAAGTTTATACAATAATCTAAAGTTGACTTTCATGCAGAGTATATAAAGTATCACTACCCATAAATTATGAAATGACAATCCATTTGAAATATGCACAAACCATTAGGTGCAGTCCCACACACCAAGAACAGAAGCACCCAAGTGGTTGAGGCAGGGGAACTGTAAATCTGAGGCAGTCTTTGTTTTATAGAGAGGCTTTCTTAAGAAATAAAGAGTGCAATGTGCACATTTTACATTTATGAGATTATTCACGAATGTGAATGAACTATAAGCAGTACAGAAAAGCTTCACTCATCATTGGTTGCAAGGCTATGCAGAGCAAAATAATGAGATGTCACCAAATGTCAATAGGGATGACTGATTAAAAAAAAAAAAAAAAAGACTGAAAACATCCAGTGTTGCAAAGAATGTGTAGAGACAGGAACTCACATACGTTGCTAATCTCCAGCATGTAAAGTGCTAAGAAAAATCCCAAGGAAAACTCATTGCTGTTTCCTTATAAAACTAAATAGAGATCCCAGAAATACTTTTCACGGAGACTTATTCATCAAGTATTGTTGTAATAGCTAAGACATAAACAATCCAAAAGTATGTTGCCAGCATTGGTAAACAAAGTGTAGAATGTTATTTAGGAATTTCAAAACTATTGGTATACATAACATCATGGGTAATATTTTGTATCATATTAAGTCAGAGAGACATTATGCACAAAATAATAGATACTGTAAGATCATTCCTATGAAAATGAAATACAGGCAAAGGTGACTGGAGTTTCATAGTAACTATGTTGGTGAGGGTGAACCAAGAGGAATTAACAGATGATTTTTTTTCTGTAAATGTACTTGAAAGGTGACTATGCCTTCTATAGATTTCTTTGAATATCAGTTAGAAAATCATTTTGTTTAATATTTTGCATTTTGTTCATTTAATGTAAATAAAAACTGAAAATCTTGTAGGAATAGAAGTCTCAAGTCATTGAATTAAGGAAATCACAAAGTAGCCAGGAAAAAAAAATGATGTTCAAATATAGAAAGAACATAAAAATAATCGTTTGCTCCACTTATTTGTTGGAAAAAAATTGAATCATTTTCCAGCACAAACCCTTTTTTTGTCCTGAAATGTGTCATACTGCCATTGCAAACTGTCTCTAATCCCCTAGTCATTCATGCAGCCGATTTCATGTATTAAATAGACTAGCTTTGCTGTTTTCTCTGTTGTAAATAAAACATTTTATGTGTCTTAGATTTTCATCACAAAGTAATCCCTCACAACACAACCCCACCATGCTTTTGTTATCTGGCAGTTTATTTTGCCAAATGTGTGATGAGAATATATGTGGGAATACTTAGGAGGCTGGGTTGGGGGTGTATGATAGACTTCAGTGAGGTTGGATGAAGGGTATTGGAGCAAGCACATAGTAAAGTTTGATAGAGACAAGGCCTCTATTTACTGCAACACAATTCTCTGGACCTGTAAATTTTCTATAATAATGGCTTGATAAATAATAGCATGTCTTCTCCTACCTTAGAAGTTAATTTCCCTTCTGTTTTTTTGAACAGCTACCTGTACATTGGCTGCCTTAAAACTATGTGTATTCTTAGTCACCAGCCTGTTTAAGGACATGCTTGTTCAACTGATTTGAAATGATTTTTATCCCTGATGTACCTACCGTATTACAGTTACTCGAAGTATTGAAGTGAAGAGTGGCAGGTCACTTCATCTGTGAGCCTGACTAAAAGATGCACTCTCTTCTCGGCCATGAAGTTACTATAGCATTGATAACCAAAGGAATGAGCAGCATACATATGATGTGTATTTATGTGTGCTTGATGTGTGTGCATGTGTGTGTGTTTGTGCATCCATGTGAGCATATGTTTATGTGTAACAATAACAACTAAAGAAAAAGAGGCCATTACTTTAAAAGGGGGCACGGCAGAGTGTCCTAGATAGGTTTCTCTTGCTGTGATAAAGGTCAAGGACAAAAACAACTTGGGAGGGAAAGGGTTTATTTTATCTGAAGGAAATCAAAGCAAGAGACTGGAGGTTAGGGACTGAAGGGGGAAGTCATGGAGGAGTGCTGCTTAATGGCTTGCACCTCATAGCTTACACAGCCAGTTTTCTTAAAGAATTTAAGATGTCCTGTTCAGTGGTACCAACATGCCCAGTAGGCTGGGACCACCCACATTAATCATTAATCAAAAAAATGCTGTACAGACTTGCCTACTGTAGGGAAATCTAACAGAAGCACTACTCCACTGTAGTTCCTATTCCCTGATAACCCTTGCTTGTGTCTAGTTGACAATCAGGACATGGGGAGAGGAAGGGGTGTACATAAGAGAGGCTGGAGATAAAAAAAAAAAAAAAAAAAAAAAAGGGAAGGGGACAATCATGTAATTGTATTTTAATCACAGATAAATTATAACCAAAAAGGAATACTTTTCTGGCTGCTGATAAAACTCAGGAATTTTAGCAGCACCGTGACAAAGGGGTAAAAGAAGATGGTAAGGGAAGCTATCTTTCAGCTTGCCATAGTATAAACAGTCTCCAAGCTGTGGCAATAATTGCTTGCTTCTCTCTCCTACCCTTTCATTCTGCTTCTTAGTGTTTCTTGATCCTTCCAGGCAGAATGGAAAGAGACTGTGATGTATGGGCCAGCAGGCACCAGATTTCACACTAGGCTCTTTAGGGTCTGTAATCTCATTTAATTTGTGCCATAGCCCCATGAGGTTGGTAAATTTCCTGAGGTTAGCTCCCTTGCCTAAGGTCACTCAGTCAGAAAGTAACTCCCACTGAGGGGCTTCCTGCTGTTTCAAGACATAATACTGCCTCTGAAGGAGGGTTCAGCAAGCTGCTAGGCTTTGGGGAGACTACAAGCATCCTCTTTCCTAAGCAGTCAGAGCTGTTCATAGTCATGCTAACCTTTAATATGCTTGGATTAGGAATATCATGTTATTTCAGTGGTGCAATTACCCAGACTGAGTTTTTCCTGTTATTCACATATCCTGTAGTTTTTTTCTCCTACATTTTTTTTAAATCTTCTCTTTAATAACTCCCAGCACAGTTTATTGCTTCATTTTTTTCTATAATTGTTTTCCAGCAGTTGAAATTACCAAATTACTTTTAGGATGTGATTTTTTTTTGAACTTGCTAAATGAAACAATTACTTCATATGTCTGTCTTTGTAAGGAGTTCGGTTTTTCTGCCCACCGCCTGGTATTGTCCCGCTGCCGCGCCAGCCCCAAATAACACACAGAGACTCTGTATTTGATACAATACTGTTGGCCCAGTTACTTGTTTCTTATCGGCTAGCTCTGCCTTTAATTATTAACCCATTTCTGTTGATCTATGTATTTCCACGTGGCCTCCTTACCGGGGAGTGGGGCAGGCATCTGGTCTCCCCAGTCTCTCCATCTTGACTCCTCCTTACTACTTCCTATTTCCTCCTTGTCTCCTAGTCCCTCCTATCTTCCTTTCCTATTGGCCAACAGTGCTTTATTATTAACCAGTATGAGAAACATATATACATAATGGCATCTCCCATCATCTCCTCTTTTCTGTTTAAATAAAAAGAAGGGTTTTAACCTTAACATAGCAAAATATATAACACAACAGTTATCAAATAAGAATCACAGTTAACAATATTTAGTCCATTAACATTTATCAAGATTAAAAGAAACTATTCTATCATCTATCCTATATTTGTGAGTCCAAAGTCCTATTTGTAACTTATCTGTAAACCTAACTAAGGAAAACTATAACCATAACTATCTGTCTTCAACTCCTTCAAAGACCACAGAAGGATAGTATATAAACTCTAGAAATGACAGAGACAACTCACTGCCTGGTCACCCGAAGTTCTTTTGTAATCTTCCATCTTCAGCCCATAGGCGATAGTGTGTCTAGCTGACTCTTCAGCAATGCAGGAAACTTTAAACTGTCTTTTTGTATTGGCAGTTTGACAGTCACTTTTCTCTTTGTCCTGCATACTGTCTCGCAGACTCTTCCATGAAGCAAGAACTCTGTAGCAATGTCCATCTTGAATCAGCAGTCACTTTTCTGTGAGTCCTGCATGTCCAGTTTATACAGCACAAAGTCAAACATTCCAGACAAGAGCAGTATTTTGTCCAAATGGCTAGTCTTGCCATATTGGAAGTAAACTCCATAATGAGTTTCTTCAATATTCATCTTCATCTTCCTTTCTGACACAGGTGGTGTTGCCAGGAACAATTATGTCTCATTGTCAAGAAAAACCCTAAACCATTTTAAATGCCATATTCTGTAGGTCTTTGAAAGATTTGAAGAATTCCTATCTATCTTAAATACATCTCTGTGCATCTTGAAAAACCTAACTAACTTAACTCTAAACTTTGACTATCATAGGTAATTATCTATAATCTGTAGTACATTATACAATATGTTTCTGAATGAACTATATAAACACAATAGCTAAACAAAAGGAGAAATATATACATCACAAAATTGACCTTAAATTGTATCAATAAATGAAAATCCATTACAAAACAAAGTATTCATATCTATACCATAATTCCCTTTTTACCTTTAAAAGAATATTGGTTGTGATCATTACCCATTTATAACCAAGTCCATTTAAATGAAACCAAACATTTATAAACAATATTTGGGAATTTGGGCGTCGTTCTTTCCAAACTACTTCCTGCTGACAGGGGGCGCTGTCATGGGGGATCATGAGAAGACACAGAAATCTTGGCTGTAGTCTGCAAGGCTGCTTTGTTCAGCTATTTTGAATGTAGGATCACCTGGTCCTCTGTTTCAGGGGGTCTGGCTTGCTCAAACCACATTAGTCTGCAAGGACTCCACAGCTTTTCATTTTCTGTGTAAACAAAAATAGAAATCCTTTTCCCCAATAACTTGTCCTTGAACTTAAATTTTGGAGTCAAAGCATTTTCAAAATATATACATTGAATTAATTCAGCAGCATTTGTTTTAACTGTTGTTGTTTCCTCAGCAGTCAAACAATACAAAGACAATATAATACCATACAGTATACAAATTTTCTCCATCTGTGGCTTTTTATTATTCTGTTTCTTTTCTATTTTTTGAGGCAGGGTTTCTCTGTGTAACTCTTAACTGTCCTGGAATTACTCTGCATACCAGGTTTACTTTGCAAATCACAGAGATCTGCTTGCCTCTGTCTCCTGAGTGCTGGGATTAAAGGCGTGTGCTACAACACCCAGTTCCTCTTTGTCTCTTTAAAACCATTTTTTTTTTCATGTCTACGTATATTTTAAAACACACTGTAAACCTTTAGAGGTTTTTCTTAATATGAATCTGCCTTTACTGTAAATCTTTATCTTCGTCTAGCCACAAGTCTTTTATCTGGTAAACAACAACATTGCTAAAATGAAAGTCATAGCTGTGTCAGCCGCGGTTTACCAAAGATGGTGGCGGGTACTTTTACCAGCACTGAGAGCTGTGCTCACTGCCTTGATCTGCATGCTGCCGGCTTGGAGATGTGGTCACTGCCATTGCCATCTCTCATACACACCAATAAATTGTTAGCTGTGTTTTGTAAAAGCCATGTCGTATTTTGCTCCTATGCTGAGTCAGGAACCTTCCCTTAAAGGAACCGCACAAATATCTGCTTATCTCTTGCAAAGCAGAGTCCAACAGAGAAAAATGCTGATACCAAGAAACCTTGCTTGTCTCTGTTCTTTTGTTTCTAAAATCCTTTTTTTTAAGCTTTTGTTAAATTTTAAGTAAAAGTTCTTAGCCACGTTGGGTGCCATTTGTAAGGTGTACATGTTTTTCTGCCTGCCGCCGCCCGGTCTTGTCCTGCTGCTGCGCCAGCCCCAAATAATACACAGAGACTCTGTATTAGATATAATTCTGTTGGCCCTGTTACTTGTTTCTTATCGGCTAGCTCTGCCTTAATTATTAACCCATTTCTGTTGATCTATGTATTTCCACGTGGCCTCCTTACCGGGGAGTGGGGCAGGCATCTGGTCTCCCCAGTCTCTCCATCTTGACTCCTCCTTACTACTTCCTATTTCCTCCTTGTCTCCTAGTCCCTCCTATCTTCCTTTCCTATTGGCCAACAGTGCTTTATTATTAACCAGTATGAGAAACATATATACATAATGGCATCTCCCATCATGTCTTTTTATTTAATTACTGTAGAATTAGCAACTTTGTCTTTTGGATTTTACCCATGTCTTAAGAGTTAAATGCATCTATGCTAGGAGACAGTCATTTTTTCTTCCTTGACACATAAAAAAAAGGCACTTTTAAATAATTCATTTTTAGGAGTTCTTTGCCCCTAGTCATTCTACTAAATGGAAAGTTTCGAATTAATTTCCTTAGTTAACCAGTAAATATTTATTTGTGGTCTATTACATACCCAGCATGTTATCTGCAGACATTTTAGATGTTTTAAAAGACACAAAATAAGAAATACTATTGTTGGGGCTGGAGGGATGGCTCAGCAGTTAGGAGCTTTGGCTTGAGTGCTGGGGTTAATTCCCAGCACCCACAATGTACCTTAAAACCATCTTTACCTCCAGTTCTTGGGGTGTCTGATCATATTTTTGGTCTCTTTGGGTACCAGGCAAGCAAGTGGTGCACAAACATGGTGGCAAAACACTCATGCAAGTAAAATTAAAATGTTTAAAGCTACCTTGCAGTGTTTTGTGGAAAGAAGTATAACATATGGAGAATCCAGGCTGCAGATGCTTAATTAAATATTAAGAACTTAACAATTGAAAGCTTAGTAGAAACCGTGATTGTTAGAAAAGGCCTCAGTGGGGGTTGTGGAATTTGGCTTACAAAACTGACAAAACAGAAAAGGTAAATAAGGACATCTTATGGGGAAATTAATGTTTAGAATGGTAAATATTGAATTTTCTGTGTGGATCTGATGACACTGAGAAACTCATCCCTACTGAAGGCAACACAAGACACATAAAATAAGGACTGTAAGAACTATAGCATGACAGCCAAATAACAAAACATTAAATGTTCTGACAGCAAATACAAAAGAGTTTATATTTGAAAGTGGCAGATGATAATAGCTCATCTCTTTTGGAAATTAAAAGATAAAAGAAATCTCTGAGGAATATGTAACATGAAAGTATATGACTGTTGGATCAAAGAAGCAAGGGCCATGATGCAGATAAATGGATTTGAAACTTAGTAGGGAGGCAGAAAGGGCTTAGAGTAGGGATATGGATAGTTGAAATGGATGAGATAAGGTAAATTCTTCAAAAAGGCTTTAAAGAAAAAGATGATTGAGACTTTCTTAGAGATTAGAGAATGGTTATATCCATAGCAACCCAGAAAAAAAGTACTCTGGTTTACATTAAAGAAAACAGATTCACTGGTAGTGTGAGGATACATGTTGGAGTTGAAGCAGAGTACATTCCAATTAAGCATTCACACTGTAGTAACAAAGACAGAATGGTTAACTAAAAAGCATCACACCAATAGGGCAATAGTGGAGATGAGGAAAATGTGATTAGAATGATGGGTGAGGTTTGCAGTCCAGTGCCAAAGATGCTAACAGATAAGAAAATGACATGATGGGGTAACTCATAGCAGCAGACTGTATAAATGCAGAAGTGTAAGTCTAGAAGAAAGTCAAGGCCATGAATTTAGCAGGAGCAAATCACTTGTATCCTTCAAAAATAATGCATATGGAATATTATGTCCCATGATAGCTGGTAAATAAGATTATAAGAAATTGGAGATGAAAAATAGTATCTCAAATATTTAAGGAGCATAGTATTAAAACCAGAGAAGGATATTTTCTAGTAAATAAAATATATGGGCAGGGATAAAATAATAAAGTTACAATTAGCCTCTGAAAAGGTGCTATTGATCTTTGCCTCCTGTATTTGATTTAAATTCACACGGAGTAACACTGACTTGTGTTATAGATAATATATTGAAAAACCAGTGGTGTGACTTAGTACATTGTGGCTTCCGCATGTCCTTTTACAAGCTTGTGATAATATCCAATCAGATTGCAAAGAGAGCTGGACCATCCTTCCAGGAATCTGCACTTCTAATTGTTGAATAACAATGACATCATAGGCTCATATATTTGAATGCATAGTCACCAAGGAGTAGAACTTCTGAAATGATTAGAAGGATTAGGGGGTGTGGCCTTGGAGGAAATGTGTCACTGGGGGTGGCCTTTGAGATTTAAAAAGATCAAGCTTTTTTAAACTGAAACTATAAGCCAGCCCCAACTAAATACCTCCTCTCCATAGCAAAAGAACATTGACTAAGACAACTCCCCTCCTAATGTACTCATGGATTTACTATATTTCATCCCAAAAATTAAAAGATAACTGATCCTGCTTCTTGTCTAGCTCCTTTACAACAAGTTAATCATCTTCCATATAAGCTCTACTAAATTTTTTTGTAGTATGTATTCAAAGTATATGTGATTTGATGAATATAGACATAGGTAAAATGATTATCATAATCAATTACAACAATACATATTGGTAATTTATTTACCTTTTCCTTACATGCTAACATTTGAATGCAGCTCTTTAGAAGCTTACAGTACCAAACTATCATAGCTATAGTCAACATGCTATATATTTGGTTTCTACAACTTATACAACTGTAACTTTGTACTGGTTGACCAGTAACTCTCTCTACCCCCTAAACCAGACCTGGTGACCAGTAACCATAATGTACATTACTGATTATTTAATTTTCTCAGATCCCACATATCCTGATAAATTTTTCTTTCTTCCTGATTTGCTTCACACAGCATAGAATCCTCTAAGTGTCTATGTGTTGTTACGAATGATGTGACTGCCTTCATTTTCATGGATAAATAATGTTTATTTTATGTTTCTATGGGTTTGTATATATTATTAAGTAAATGTATATTTAAATATATATTTGTCTATATGAATATTGGTGCTGCAGTTTCCTTAACCACGTATTATTTGGTGGATACAGATTATTTTTACACCTTAACTATTGTAAATGATGCCGAATATTAGCGAGTAAATTTCTCTAAAATGTGCTGATTTCATTCACTTATGTATCCAGCAAAGGAACTGCTCAATCACAAAATAATTTTATTTTCAGTTTTTGGGAACCATCCATAATGTTTAATGGCTATTTCCATAGCATTATACAATTGACATTCTTTTGTATCATTCTAGTGCTTATTATTTTGTCTGTTTGATAAAAGACATTCTAGTAGGTTTGGAATGATAACTCAGTGTTGTGTATTGCATTTCCCAGGTTATTAGGGATGAGTACATTTTTCCATATAAATGTTGGTTATTTTTCTGCTCTTTTGGGAAAAATACCTATTCTGGTCCTTTGCCCTATCTAATTGGCTTGTATGAATATCTGCAGCATCAGCAGCTTCATCTTCATTATTATTATGCTGTTGTTGTCTGAGTTGTTTTTTTATGTTTTTTATATTTCATTTTTTTCAGATATATTATTTTTCTTCCCCATTCCCTGCATTGTCTTTACATTTTGTTGACTATTTCATTTGCTGTGCAGAGTATTTCATATTTAATGTAGCACTACTTGACTTTTTTCTTTCTTTTTTCTTTTCCTTTTTTTTTTTTTTTTTTTTTTTTTTTTTTTTTGTTCTTGGTCCTTGGGCTTCTGGTAAATTCATGAAGAAAATCATTGTCAAGAACAAGTCAAGGGTCTTTTCCATTCTTTTCTTAGGAGTTAACTTATTATTAATTCTTTAATATATTTTCAGTTTAACTTTTGTGCACCATTATATCCAGATTGTAGAGCAAGTTCTAGAGATGGGTGGTCAGACTTTTCAGCTGCTATTTTTACCCTTTAAATCCGAGTCCCTCAAATTCTTAATCACATTTCTGTTTAATTGTCGTTGTGATATGATTCAGAGCCACCCTCCCATCATATAAGGTTATTTGTGCTCATACTCTTCGGATTCAGACTTAGACATGTCTTTTACTGGGTATTACTTAGGCAATTATATATAATAGTGATCTTGTTCTCCTGAATTATATTAGTTATTTTTAGCTTATTTTTATCCTGACTGGGGTTTTGTCCTCATGAATAATTTTGAATAATTTTCTAATATTATGAGTTGTCATTTGGAATGTCTTGACCAAAAATAGTATGGGATTCTCCACAAATATTGTCACATCTTGCTCTTGAGTATCATAATTTCAATTACTAACAATACAAACTTGTTAGAAAAGACATTGGTGATATGCATATCAGAAGAAAAAAAATGTCACATTTCCAACTTTCATCTTGAAGCTCTATTTTCATCAGGGATACAAATCTCACAGTAAGTGGCAAGCTTACTTTGTTCATTATTAGGATATTTTTCACCATATACTGAATTTTGAATGACTCTTAATTCCTTGCCAGCCACTCCTTCCAGCAAAAATATTAGGAAGTTGCAAACTGCATTCATGTGTTTTCTAAAGGTAAGAATTCTGCTTCAGTATATAGTAAAGCCCTGCAGTATCTGCTAATCTTGTAGAATCCCTAAGTGTTTTTAACAAATTGAGATTTAACATAATCTTTCCTACCGCTGTATCAAGAATCTTAACTGAATGTTTTCTTCACCTTTGTGTTTTGGTACCTTATGTGGTCATATAAAGAATGTTTAATGACCCCCACCAGCTATGCTAAAGTGTCAGCAATTGTACTCAGAAATGTTCTTGAACAAATTGCTCAGTATCAAGTTAGTGAATGAATTCAAGTAAATTTTAAAAACCTATTTTGGGGTTCAGGAGCTTGGTGCATCATTAAAGTGCTGCCATGCAAGCCAAGGACCTGAGTCAGATTCCCAGAGCCCATATGAAGACATAAAGTGCTGTGCAAAAAGATTCAATCCTGTAACCCATGTTTGGTGGCAGAGGCTGTGGGGTGGAGAGATTATGGATTCCCAAAACTCATTAGCTCTTGCTTTAGCTGACTCACTCTGCTTCAGGTTGATTAGAAGTCCTGGCTCAGGCATCTAGCAAAATTCTCTAACCTCCATAATCATACACACACACACACACACACACACACACACACACACACACACACACACACACAGAGGGTTACGGGTTACATGCACAGTGCATACATCCATACTAACAAGAATGTATAATTATGTCGCCTTCACTTTGGTTCCTGTTCCCAACAAACAGCAGCAGCAACAACAACAAACAACAGGTTCTAAATTTGCAAATCTTCAAAAGATCTTTGGATCCTTGAATACATATTTGTTGCGATATTTTCAAATTAGCCTCTCTGTGTAGAGTCCAGTTCTTTAGAGTCAGATTTTTGATGTCTGCTTTTCTCACAAAACACCACAGTCTGTGTTGTCAGTAGTGTTAATGATCTGGCATTTCTTTAAAGAATGCTCTACTATAGGTTCTCAGATGTTCTTTCAAGCCTTTGATGCCCACTCAGTTTGTTTTGACATTGATGTTTTCACATTATTTTTAGAAAGTGTCAAATGAAAGATTTCAGATGATAAGCAGGATGTATGCTCTTTCTTCAAGTCACTCCAGTGCTTATTAGCCAAATTGTGGAGGAGTTTCAATTGCCTAATTCTAACATATGGACTAAAAACTTGAATTTTCAGTATATAATCAAGCAGTGATAGTCATTGATATGATATTGAATCATATATACAATAGTATGGCATATCTTTCCTTCTGTTCTGGCTGCTCTTGTGTCCATGAAGAGCATCTTATAGGTTTCGTCATAGGGTTATATATAAATACTAAATGCCATAAGTGAGAAATTTCTCTTTCATTTCATCTTCAGTTTGTTTCCTGGTGTGTGTTTACATCTACCATGTTCTTTCATAGGAATAATTTATAAAGATGTTAATATTTTCTTTGTGTGTGGTATATATGTGTATATATGTGTGTAGTTACATGAACATGTTGTGGGTGAATATGCATGTGGAGGAAAGAAGTCACCATTGGGTGTGGCTCATTTTAATTTTTGAGATAAATTCTCTCCCCAAACCCAAAGCTCGTTGCTTCATGAGACTAGCTTGCCTCCTAGTTCTATGAACCTTCCTATGTATATCTCCTGAGAGCTTAGACTATAGCATGTACCACTATGCTTAGCTTTCTTGTGGTGCTGGAGGTCTGAATTTAAGTCTCCTTGTTTGTGGAGCAAGTACTTTTGTGACTTACCCACTTTCCCATCCTTATATGCTAATATACTAAATTAGGTTTAATGCTATATCAGTGGAATTGCAGTTGTTCCCTCTGAGTTATTCTTTAACTTAACTGTGAGCAAGTCAGTTGTTATAAATATCATTACAACAACTATAATAATAACAATTATAGAGATGGGAGGAAACATTGAGAGATGAGGGGTGTTTATGACCTTGGTGCTGTGATAGTTTCACAGGCGCATATTTATCCTCAAACTCAGTGATCTGAGTGTACATTAAATGGCTTCAGATTTTACAAGTCACTCATGGCTAAATAAAGTAATTTGAAAACAAAGTAATCCTGTGGAGTATGTGTGGGGGTAATGGG
The DNA here is from genome assembly GCF_943737965.1 of Phodopus roborovskii. Taxonomy (NCBI): domain Eukaryota; kingdom Metazoa; phylum Chordata; class Mammalia; order Rodentia; family Cricetidae; genus Phodopus; species Phodopus roborovskii. The sequence goes on along the minus strand of NW_026125521.1, from coordinate 37,115 downwards.
ATGGGAGGGTGGTCAGGGGGCATGGGAGGGAGGGAAGGAGGGAAGGAGGGAAGGAGAGAAGGAGGGAGAGAGGTAGAGGGAACTGGGATCAATATGTAAAATAAGAATAATAAATAATAATAATAAAAAACAAAGTAAACATGGAATAATTTATAAATAAATAAATAAAATTGTATCAACACTTATGTCATTGTGAAACAAGTTGTAAATGAAGAAAAATGTAAAGTGGAAAGTACAAATACTACAAAGAAAGCCGAGTCTGTCCCACCTGTGTGCAGAGGAAACTAGACATAGTTGAGATAAGGAGTCATTCAGGACAGCATTTTGTTTTGAGAAAAGGCCCAGCTGCACAGTCTTAGCTGGTCTGGAACTCAATCTGTAAGTCATATGCTGCAAACCCCAGCCCCTGAGTGATGGGTACATAGGCATGGGCTGCCACATGCTACTGTGACTAATATATCTGACCACTGGGACCTGTGGAGTTGTGAAGGAAGCACAAAGTCAAGCAAAGTGATAAAATAGAAAAGCAGTTGTAATTTATTTTAGAAATGGTTAACATGATACAGTAATGCTAAAAATAGCAAAGGGAAATTAAAAGTCTTGGGAAATGTGAGCAGGCCACAGTAAAGAAGAGGCAAATGACCTGACCCATATGAAAAGTTCCTCAATTTTGTTCTCAATAAGTGAAATGTAAATTAACACTACACTGAGATTTCATTTCTGTTACATTGGCAAGACTTTTGATTCAATAGCACATTCTTTGGTCAAGCCTGAGGGGAAACAGGTGCAATCATATATTGCTGGTAGGAATACACAATGAGGTAACCATTATTAAGAGATGTGTGCATTCCACAAAATTATGCATGTCTCTCTTTGTTGTTTTGACCCAAGAATTCCGTTGATAGAAATCTGTTTCAAAGTGATTTTAGGGAAAATATAAAAAGCTATTTACATAAGAGTATTATTGCAGGATAGTTGGAGTTGGGACTATGTAAAGACCATCACATTTACAAAATCAAGTTTTATTCCATGACCAAATGAGGAAATTGTATATGGCCATAGAGTCAAATCATCAGGCAAGGAAAATGTTCCAGCACACCACTGTTTTAAATTATATATGAATATATTTATATGGTAAATAGTTGAATTCATGAGATTATTCGTGAGAGTGTAAGTAACACATATGGGACATAAAAGTAAAAGGCAAACTGTCAAGAATACACTAAATTTTGACAGTTTGATTTTGAACAATGAAAATATATATTTATATTCATTTAAAAGTTAGTACCACAAACATACAAGTAGGAATTAACACATACACACAAATGTAGATAGTTTAGCTCTAATTTAACTCTACCATATATAATACATGGTGACTTTAAATTTTAGTAAATCTGTCCCAAATCTCAGATAATCTCAGATAAAATCATATACTTAAAATTTAAAATTAATATTGTAATTGGATTGTTTTTGCTATTCTCAGTAGAAGTATAAAAGAGCTAAGATTTATCATGTCATCATAAATAAAAATTTATATCATCATGGCAAAAGTGATTAAAATAATCCAATTTTGAAATGAGATTATTAGGCATGCAGGAGATCCTGTCCCAGCAGACTAGCCCATTGAGAGTCTGCTGGCATCCTAGCCCACTTCCAACCATGGGAGGAAGTAAGCTTAGGCCTGATTCCAGCTTGCCTTCCAGAGCCCTGCTCAGAGCCTCCTGCAGCCTGGGTCACATACACACACACATGGGGGGAGCCTTTCCCAGTGGACCAGCCCATCTGGACTCTGCCTGCCTCTTGGTCCTACCTCCCACCACAGGAGGAGTCCTGCCACCACCCACTAGAAGAGGAGAGCCATCATAATATTGGAACTGCTTGCACCCACTGGAAGAGAACCTTGGTACTGTACCCAACAAGAGAGGGAGACACCCCACTGGTATACACGGGAAGAAGGGATGGGTAGATAGTAGTATAAGAACACAGTCAACAACAGAAAGATCAACATGATGCCACCAGAATCTAGGGATTCCACACCAGCAAGACCTGAACATCCCAACACAGATGAAGCAGAAGAGAACAACCCTAAACACAACTTTATGATGATGATAGAGACCCTCAAAGAGGTAATGAGAAAATCCCTTATGGAAATGGAAGAAAAAACAAACAACAAAACAAAACAAACAAAAAAACCAACACACAGTCTGAGGGGATGCTGGAAATAGAAAAGTTAGGCAAATAAACAGGAACTACAGATAGAAGCATAACCAACCAAATACAAGAATGGAAGAGAGAATCTCAGTCTTTGAAGATACACTAAGAGAAATAGATTCATCAACCAAAGAAAATCTTAAGTCCAACAAATCCCTGACACAAAATATCCAGGAAATATGGGACACCAAGAAAAAGCAAAACCTAAGAATAAGAGGTATAGAAGAAGGCAAAGAAACCCAATTCAAAGGTGCAGAAAATATATTCAGCAAAATCATAGAAGAAAACTTTCTCAACCTAAAGAAAGACATGCCAATGAATGTCCAAGAAGCTTACAGAACACTAAATACAGAGGACCACAAAAGAAAGTCCCCTTGCCACATAACCAAACATACAGAAAAAAGTAACAATATTTAGAGCAGCAAAGGAAAAAGGCCAAATAACATATAAAGGCAAACCTATCAGAATTACACCTGCCTTCTTCATGGAAGCTCTGAAGGCCAGAAGGTCCTGGATAGATATTGTACTAACACTATGAGGCCATGGATGCCAGCCTAGATAACTATATCCAGCAAAGCTTTCAATTAGTATAGTTGGAGAAACCAAGATATTCCATGACATAACCAGATTTAAAAAATACATATCAACTAATCCAGCCCTAAAGAAAATTCTGGAAGGAAAACTCCAACCCAAGAAAGTTAACTACAACCACAAGAAACATAGGTAATAGATAATCCCAAATTAACATCCAAACAGGGGGTGGGGGGGAGGTAGAGAATGCACACACAATACACCACCACCACCAAATCCAAAACAAACAAGATTTAACAAACCAATGGTTATTTATATCCCTCAATATTAATGTTCTTAACTCACCTATAAAAAGACAAAGACTAACAGAATGAACGAATACAAAGACAGAATCCTTCCTTCTACTGCATACAAGAAACACACCTCAAATTCAAAGACAGATGTTACCTCAGAGTAAAAGTTTGGGAAAAGACTTTCCAATCAAATGGACCCAAGAAACAAGCTGGTGTAGCAATCCTAATATATAACGCATTAGACTTTAAACTAAAATAAAAGAGACGAAGAAGGTCATTTTTATTAGTCAAAGGAAAAATCCATCAAGATGAAGTCTCAATTCTAAACACCTATGCCCCAAATACAAAGGCACCCATATTTGTAAAATAAACATTACTAAAACTCAAATTTCAAATAAAACCTAACACACTTACAATGGGAGATTTCAAAACCCCACTCTCAACACTAGACAGGTCCATTAGACAGAAGCTTAACAATGAAACAAAAAACGAACAGAACTTATGAACAAATTGGGTTTAACAGACATTTATAGAACATTTCATCCAAACACAAAAGAATATACCTTCTTCTCTGTGCCACATGCAACCTTCTCCAAAACTGACCACATACTCAGCATATATCAAACCTCAGTAAGTACAAAAAAATTGGAATAACCCCCTATATCTTATCAGACCACCATGCTTTAAAGTTAGAATTCAACAACAACATGAATTGCAGAAACCTTACAAACCCAAGAAAATTGAAAAATGCCCAATTGCACCTTTCCTGGGTCAAGGAAGAAATTAAAAAAAAAAAAAAAATTAAAGACTTCCTAGAATTCAATGAGAAAGAAGACACAGCATATCCAAACTTACGTGGCACTTTTGAAGCAGTGCTAAGAGGAAAGTCTATAGCACTAAGTGTCCACATGAAGAAACTGGAGAATAGTGTCACACTAGATAATTAACAGCACAACTGAAAGATCTAGAAAGAAGAAGAAGAACGAGGAGGAAGACGAGGAGGAGAAGAAGAAGCAGCAGCAGCAGCAAACTCACCCTGGAGGAATGGATGCCAGGAAATAATTTGAGAGATGAAATAAATAAGGAAGAAACTAGGAAAACAATACAAAGAATCAATGTAACAAAGAGATGGTTCTTAGAGAAAAACAAGACAGACAAACCTTTATCCAAACTAATGAAAAGACACAGAGAGTACATGCAATTTAAGAAAATCAGAAATGAAAATGGGGTCATAATAATGGACACTAAGGAAATCCAGAGAATTGTCAGGTCATACTTTGAAAACATGTACTCCACAAAATCAAAAATTTAAAGGACATTTTTTTCTGGATAGATATCACTTATCAAAATTAAATCAAGAGCAGAAAAACAATTTAAATAAACCTATATACCATAGTGAAATAGAAGCAGTCATCAAAAGTCTCTCAACCAAAAAAAGCCGGGGTTCAGGTGGTTTGAGTGCAGAATTCTACCAGAAATTCAAAGAACAACTAATATCAACACTCCACAAAGTGTTCCACACAATAGAAGCAGAAGGTTAATTGCCAAATTCTTTTTATGAGTCTACAATTACATTGTAACCCGAGCCACACAAAGACACAACTAAGAAAGAAAACTACAGAGCAATATCCCTCATGAATATTGCTGAAAAATACTTAATAAAACACTGGCAAATCAAATCCAAGAACACATCAGAGAAATCATCTACCATGCTCGAGTAGGCTTCATTCCGGGGATGCAGGGATGGTTCAACATAGGAAAATCCATCACTGTAATCTACCATATAAACAAACTGAAGAAGAAAAACCACATAATTATCTCACTAGATGCTGAAAAAGCCTTTGACAAAATCCAACATGTCTTCATGATAAAGGCCTTGGAGAGATCAGGGATAACAGGAACACACCTAAACTTAATAAAAGCAATATACAGCAAACCAACAGCCAACATCAAAGTAAATGGAGAGAAACTCAATCTGATTCCTCTAAAATCAGGAACAAGACAAGGCTGCCCAATCTCTCCATTTCTCTTCAATATTGTACTTGAAATACTAGCTAGAACAAGAAGAAACAATAGGAGATCAAGGGAATACATTGGAAAGGAAGAAGTCAAACTGTCACTATTTGCAGATGATATGATAGTTTATATAAGTGACCTGAAAAACTCTATGGAGGACTCCTACAGCTGATAAACACCTTTAGCAAAGTGGCAGTATAAAAGATCAACTAAAACACAATTAGTAGTCCTACTATACACAAATGATAAATGGGCTGAGAAAGAAATCAGAGAATCATCACCCTTTACAGTAGTCACAAACAACATAAATTATCTTGGGGTAATGCTAACCAAACAATGAAAGACCTATATAGCAAGAACTTTGAGTCTTTAAATAAAGAAATTAATGATTTTTGACAAAGAAGCTAAATTTATACAATGGTAAAAAGAAAGCATCTTCAGCAAATGATGCTGGCATAATGAGATGCTGGTGTGTAGAAGACTACAGATAGATTCCTATCTATTGCCATGTCCTAAACTTAAGTCCAAATTGATCAAAGACCTCACCATAAATCCAACCACTCTGAATCTCTTAGAAGAGAAGGAGGGAGGTAGCTTTGAGGGAACTGGTACAGGAGACTACTTCTTGAACAGAACACCAGTAGCACAGACACTGACATCAAAATCAATAAATGTGACTTGTTGAAATTGAAAAGCTTTTATAAGGCAAAATAAAGACAATAAGATAAAATGGCAGCTCACAGAATGGGAAAAGATCTTCACCAACCCCACATCTTAAAGAGGGCTGATTTACAAAACATACAAAGAACTCAAGAAGCTAGTTACCAAAATACCAAATAATCCAATTAAAAAGAGGGGTACACAACTAAGTAGATAAATCTCAATAGAGGAATGTAAAATGGCCAAAAGACACTTAAGAAAGTACTCAACATCCTTAGCCATCAGGGAAATACAAATCAAAACAGCTCTGAGATACCATCTTACTTCTGTCAGAATGGCTAAAATTAAAAACACCAAAGATTGTTTATACTGGAGAGGAATGTGGAAAAAGGGGAACACTCTTCCACTCCTGGTGGGAGTACAAACTCGTACATCCACTTTGGAAAGCGGTATGGTGGTTCCTCAGGAAAATGGGAATCAGTCTACCTCAAGAGCCAGTAATTCCATTCATACAACAAGGACATCTATTCAACTATGTTTATAGCAGCATTATTTGTAATAGCCATAACCTGGAAGCAACCTAAATGCCCCCTCAACTGAACAATGGATGTAGAAAATGAATACATTTACACAATGGAGTACTATTTAGTGGAAAAACAATGGAATCTTGAAATCTCAGGCAAATGCATGGAAGAAATCAGTTACTAAAGTTAACCCAGTCACTAAAAACAAACATGGTATATAATGTCAGGAGCGGTCTTTGAGGAGCTGCAATAGGAGCCAGCCGAGCAGCCACAAGTCCATAGTACCTGAGTGGGAGAGTGTGGAAGAGGGAAAGGCTAGCTATAGATAATAAAGAAAGACAGAGAGACAGAATAAAGGTCAGGAGGGCAGATCAGTCAATACTGAAAATGCCACGAGTTTATTTTTTCACCACTCTTATCTACCACAACTAAAAAGTGGAACACAGTATCATGTATATGGAACAGACTTTTATTGCTTTCTCATACTAAGGGTTCAGTAACCACACCTTAGCTCCAACTTCTTGTTCCCTAGCCTTGAGGTCAGGAGTAGCCACACCTCAGATTCAGGTCTGTTGTTATTTAGATTAAGATGGCTGGAACATCCTTCTGAAGCTACACCCTTGACCTTTAGGTCTTGTGACTTGCTGACAGCTTTGAACTCTATGTCTTTGGGCCAAGATGGAGTGCAGCCATCTTTATGGGCACCCATAATATACTCACTCATACATGGATTTTAGACATAGAGCAAAGGATACTCAGCCTACAATCCACACTGTCATAAAATCTAGGAAACAAGGAGGACCCTAAGAGAGAAATACATGGTCCCCTGTGAAAGACCAAAAAGTGAAGTTAAATGAAGGACGGTCTGACCTGGAAAGCTAACCAATATCTGTTCCTCGGAATTTGTTAGCTTCCTCTCACCAGGCCCTGAGATGACAAGAATTCACACTGCCCCTCCTTTCTGCCCCTTCTTTCCTGTGAGTCAACAGGTGGTAAATAGGGTCCTTAGGAAACAAAGAGATAGCTGTAACTCTGGTTTGCCCAGACAAGATTAATTAGCACACCCTGAGGCCCTAAGGTCTGCTGACTCTAATAGCAGACCATCCTACTCCAAGGGTCACATACTCAATGGACAGAGGGTCCCACCCCCTCCCTAAGCTTGTGGGTTTGCCTTTAAAAACACCTGGGCCCAGGGGAGGGGGCTTTTCTCTAGCCTGCATGCTGGAGGAGCCCCTGTTTGCACAAACGTTTCCTGTTCATTAAAGCCTCTTGCTTTTTGCAGCAACTGGATTGGACATTGAGTTCTTGGGGTATCGACCGAACCTGGAAGACTCCTCATTCTGAGGGTCTTACACTCTGGAGAAGGGGAAAGGAACAAGTTGTGAGCAAACTGAGAGCATGGGTGGGAGAAGGAGTTAGGAAATAGAGAAGGGGAGAAGAGAGCATGAGGGAGCAAGAAGGTTGAGTCAGTTAGAGTAGAGGAGAGCAAGAAAGGAGATACCATAATAGAGGGAGCCATTACAAGTTTAAAGAGAATTCTGGCACTAGGGACATTATATAGTTCTACAAGGATGATTCCAACCTACAATCAAAGCAATAATGGAGAGGCTACCTTAAATGCCCTTCCTCGATAATGAGAAAATGAGATTGATGACTACCTTATATGCCATCCTTGTGCCTTCATCTAGGAGCTGAGTGAAGCAGAAGCAGACACCCACAATAAAACACTGAGCTAAACACATGGGATCCAGCTGCAGAGAGGAAGGAGTGATGAGCAAAGAGGTCAAGAGCAGGCTGGAGAAACCAACAGAAACAGCTGAACCAGGAGGTGCTCATGTGTCACATTCTGACAGCTTGCAAACCAGCATAGGACCATCCCAGATCCTTTGGGTGTTACTTAGGAAGACTGGACACTCTATGGGGGTCTTTGGTAGTAGATTAATATTTATCCCTAGTATACAAATGGAATTTTGGAGGAGCCCATTCCACATGTAGGGATATACTCTCAGCCTAGACACATGGGGGGAGGGCTTAGGCCCTGTCCCAAATGATATGACAGACTTTGGTGATTCCACATGGAAGGCATCACCCTCCCTGGGGAGCAGAAAGGAGATAGGATGGGGGTTGTTTGTGGGAGAGGGGAGGAAGGAAGGGTGAGATAATTGGACTGGCATGTAAAACAAGATTGTTTCAACTTTTAATAAAAATTATTTAAAAACTGACTTAGTGGAGCCCATTCTACATGGAGAGATACCTTGCCCAGCCTAGACACATGGGCAAGGGGTTTGGGGAGGTTCCTTAGTCCTACCTCAACGAGATGATGGGACAGACTTAATAGACTTCCTAGGGGAGGCCTTACTCTCTCTAGAGAGCAGATAGGAGGTGAGGGTGGGGAGTGGGTTAGCAAAAGGAGAGAGATTGGGGAAACTGGAATGTAAAAGAATTAATAAAAAAAAAGTGCCAATTTCTTAAAGAAAAAAATGAAATGAAATTATTGATATAAACTCTTGGCTTATTCTGTGTTTTCTTTCTTTCTTTCCCCTTTTCCAACACTGTAACACTAAGTTTGGAAATCTTTAAGAAAAAAAAAAAATGAGTAAGGGAAGTCAGGATATTTAAAGAGCTAAACTTAAGTGGTTATGCATTATAGGGCCACACTAAAGCAATGTCACCTAAAATAGCCAGAACAGTTTACACAGAGATGTAAAACTGTCTACTTTATTCTGATGAATAACACTTAGAAAACTCCATGTAAGTCAACAATATAGAGTAGACCTCAATCTTAGAAAACCTGACATACTTCTGGAAACTGTTCACTCATCTCCTGTTACATGCTACATGGTATTTTAGTTAGGGTCTCTACTTCTGTAATGAAATAATGTGACTTAAAGCAATCGTTGAAGAATAAGTTTATTTTGCTTACATATCTTGAATCCCAGCCCATATAGTGAAGCCTAGAGAAATCTGGAGGCAGGAACAATGCAGAGGCCATGGAGGAGTGCTGCTTACTGGCTTGATCATCATGGTGTGCTCTAACTGTGTCCTTATAGAACCCAGGACCAATAGTCCATGGGTGTCTCCTCCCAAAATTGTCTGGTCACTCCATATTAATCACTAATTAAGAAAATGACCAGCAAGCATCCCTATAGCCAGATCTTATGGAGACATTGAGGTTCCCTTCTCTCAGATGCCTCTAGCTTGTTTCAAGTTGAAGGCAACACTCATAGGCACACATGGGAGTATTTCTTCCCTACATCCAATTCTGGCCATAAAGTACACCAGTCTAAAACCTAGCATAGCACTCTATCTATCATTCGTTCGGTGTGGTTCTTTTCTCAACAAACCCTATTTTCTTCATTAGAAAGCAAAGGAAGATAATAAAAGAAGAAAAAAGACATACATTTCCTTGTTTTATCTACCCCAAAGTCTTAAATCAAAGTATCTTGGAAAGATGAAAAAGAAAACATAACAAAACAAGAACAACAACAAATCGAGCGAGAAAGCAAGTGATGGTTTTAATGGGAATGTCAGAAATTCAGAACTGAACTAGAAGAAGCTCTTGGTTGAAAATGGGAAGGCTTACAAAGTCAGTGAGGAAACTGATGTGAATTAATGTATTCAGGCTATTCCAACAAGCTCTGTCAATGCAGAGTTTAGTCAATTGACATTTATATGGACATTGATATATTTTGACTTGTTTTTACTATGTAACATCTTATTTTTAATCTCATTACTTTTATTCACAATTTTTTAATTCCTCTTTTTCACACAGACTGATTTTGTGTATTTTTCCCCTTTTATTTTAGTACTCCCTGGTGGATTGTTTTTGGAATGAACTCATTCTTCATTCCAAATGATTTAGTTTCATGGTTTTCCATGTATATTTAGTTTTATAAAATATTAAGATTGTTAAAGAGAGACAGAAAGGATGTAGATCAGGTGGGAGGGACTGTGGGGGAGGGTCTCAGTGGAATTAAGGGAATGGAAACAATAATCAGAATACATTGTATCAAAATCTATTTTTAATAAAAAGAAAAGTAGAAAATTGCAACTAACAACCCTCTGAAATTTTTTTTTCATGTTTCTTTCACCTCTTATTTCATTTGAGTATGCTAATTTTGTGCATCATTTAGCTTACCAATTCTAACTTTTACCATAACTTTCTTGCACTTGTGAACATTGATTGCATCATTTACTTCACATTTATTTTCAGAATTTGTTTTCAATTTAAAGAAAATGTATCTCTGATAGTTTCTTAAATTAAGCTCATTTTTGTCATTGCCAAATTTGATTCTCGAGGCTAGTTTGGGGTTTGAGCAGAGGAATGCAGTTAGTCACATATTCTTGATGGAATACCTGTGCTCTGTTTAGGGAAGGTTGTCCTTTTCCACCAAGTGTGCCGCTTTGGGAGGGATGCACTTGGAGCACAGAGAGGGAAAAAGGACACCTACCTAGCCATCCAGATCAGCCAAATCAACCCTGCCAATCAATGGGAGTGACAGATGCTTCAGCTGGATCGGATCGCCCTCACATCTGCCCAATTTGACTCTTTTAACATTAGTGTACATAGTCCTAAGTGCTGAGATTGATAATTTCACATTTTTTTTTTTTTTTTACTCTTTAAGGCACTACTTTAGTATTAATCTCTTATTTCTTGCTGTAGAAGGATTTGACTTTAAACAGTCTCCTTTTTTTATTGGTGTGGCAACCATTGTGAATTTGGGACATTAGAACACTTTATTCTAACCTTTCTTCATCATTAACTTGTTGTTTAATGAACATCCATTGTTATCTCTTCAAACATAAAATGAAGCAATATTCATCATGAAAACTATAAAATTTTCTGGACAATTTATTTTAACATATAATTTTCTCCGTCTTTTCTAGATCTGCCCTTACTTGGACTGTATCCCAATGAAACATGAAAAGTATTTAAAATATTTTTAAGGACTTAGAGAGATTGGTCTGTGGTCTAGAGCAAAAAACGCTACTGCAGAGGGCAAGAGTTCTATTCCCAGCATGCAGAAAGCTTGACTTGTTCCCAGCATGCAGAGAGCAGGAGCCCTGTTCCCAACATCCATGTCTGCAGCCCCACATGCTCTTCTGGACTCAGTGAATACCCATTCACATACCCTGACTTACATATAAGTAAAAGATTAATAAACCTAATGTATTTTAAAAGATGTTGGGATCCAAAGAAGGCTATAAATCTCTTAAACATGAATGCAAATACCTCTAGCATATATTGATAAGTAAACAGTAAAATATCCCCCCCATTAGGCCTGTAGGATAGAGTAAAATTGTGTGCTTCATACAGGAGTTTTGTTTCAGGTCAGGGAACTCTTCCCATACATTTCATTTCAGTGAGGAAACCATGGTCTGTAGTTTGAACTAGTAATTTACAGATTAATAAACAAGAAAATTTGTTGAAATGAATAGTAAAGGGAAAGTCATTTTACAATGCATTATAGAACAGTCTAACAAAAATTGTTTTCCCAGCTCTATACATAAATCAGTGCCTTATCGCTTTTGTGTAGTCATGCTTAACATTTTTCATCTTGGAATTATGAGCCAAATCTTTGTAATGCAGGCTTTGGAATACATCTTTTATGCTATATCTAATAAGCATTTCAAACAAAAAAGTCTTTCTCCTATGTTCTCCTCATTTTTATTCTGATTATCTGTGTTAGAAACTCCTGGTCCAGTGACTCACTCTTAGTCTGATGAATGGGTCTTAAACAGCCCTGTATAGGTGGCTCTCCCTCAAAATGAGACTCAGCTCACCACATGAAGAAAATAGCAAATCCCTGATAAATACTTAAGTATTTATGTTACCAGGTCTCTTTTCTGTCATGGGAGCTACAGTTTTATGATTTGTAATATTTTATGATTAATGGTTTATTTTGCTAGTCTCAGTTTTACATGAAGGGCTGAATCCTTATCTACTCATCACAGTCTTTTCCTTTCTTTTCGCTTTCCCTTCTTTTCTCTTCTCCCCTTCTCTATTTCTTTCCTTTTCTCTCTTCTCTATTCTTTTTCTTTCTATCTGTATGCAACGGCCTCATATCAGAAATTGCCATTGATAACAAAAGATATGTGGAATAGGAACTGTCTGTCTGGATAAGGCTGAGTGCATCATCATAGTTTCAGCATCTAGCATTGCTGTCCAATTTGAGAAGCAGTGGGGACGTGAGAGCAATTTTCAGGACTCCTGTATGTTCTTTATGTGTGGTAGAATCTGATGTCTGGGGAAATTTATAAGGGAAGTGATATTTGAGAGGGGAATGGACAAGTTCTTTTTTTTATTAATGAGGATGGAAGTTATAAAAACAATTAATTTAAACATAAGGGTAAATCACTTGTGTTTATGATTCAAGTTGATGTATTTCTTTATTCAATAATGGTTTTGGGAGAATATAAAGCATAAACTGTTCATAAGTGGTACTTGTACAGCTTGGAAAGCAGTTGAATGCCCATTTCCCACAGACTACAAGGGAAAACATGACAACACTATAGAATGCATTTGAGTGACTCTCCAAGCTTCCATTCTTCCCTTTTTTGTGTGTTAATCATCAAATACATTAACAATTCCCTCTTTCCTCTTTAGTTTTATGAAGTAAAATATCTTCTTAAAAACTGAATTTATTTTTCCTTGTAAATAAATCACAAGTGAAAGTATAGTATGTGTATTTTTCTGTGTATTAATTTTGCTCATTTTTAAAAATTTATTTTATATAACCAAGTCCATTTAAATGAAAACAAACATTTATAGACAATATTTGGGAATTTGGGTGTCATTCTTTTCAAACTACTTCCTGCTGGTAAGGGGCGCTGTCATGGGGGATTCTAAGAAGATGCAGAAATCCTGGCTATAGTCTGCAAGGCTGCTTTGTCCAGCTGTTTTGAATGTAGGATCACCTGGTACTTGAGACAGGATCTCTTGTTCTGTGAATCTCTAAGAATACACCTTGTATCCTAGTTCCTCTGGTGGTGTGAATTATAGGCTGGTGATCCTTTGATGTAGGTCTAAAATCCATATATGAGTGAGTACATACTATGTTCCTCTTTTTGTTACTGGGTTACCTCATTCAGGATGGTTTCTTCAAGTGTCATCCACTTGCCTGTGAATTTCAAGATACCATTATTTTTTTCTGCAGAAAAGTATTCCATTGTGTAGATGTGCCACATCTTCATTGTCCATTCTTCAATTGAGTGGTATCTTGGTTGCTTCCAGGTTCTTGCTATTACAATTAGTGCTGTTATGAACATAGTTGAACATATGTCTTTGTTGCATGGATGTGAATCCTTTGGGTATATGCCTAAGAGGGGGATTGTTGGGTCCTGTGGTAAACTAATTCCCATTTTCCCGAGGAACCGCCATATTGATCTCCAAAATGGCTGTATGAGTTTGCACTCCCACCAGCAGTGGAAAAGTGTTCCCATTTCTCCACATTGTCTCCAACATGAGTCATCATTGGTGTTTCTAATTTTAGCCATTCTGGCAGGAGTAAGATGGTATCTCAAAGTTGTTTTGATTTGCATTTCCCTGTTAGCTAAGGATATGGAGTATATTTTTAAATTTTTCTTATTTTTAAAACAATCTTATGTTACATACAATCATGTGTCCCTCTTCCTCCTTTCCTCCCACTCCCAGCACCATCTCCCCACTTCACCCTTGATCTACTCCCCAGAGACGGGGAGGCCTCCCATGGAGAATCATCAAGGTCAGTACCATTATTTGCAACAGAACCAAAACCCTTTCCCATGTATCTAGGCTGAACAAGGTATTCATACATAGGGAATAAGTTCCAAAAAGCCAATTTATAGAATACACTTTAATATGGGGCCAATAGGGGGCCATAAACTGCCCAAGCCCACTGACTGACACCCACATTCAGGGGCTTGGTTTGTTCCCATCAGGCTCCCCAGCTGTCAGTCTGGAGACTGAGCTCCCACTTGCTTAAATCAGCTGTTTCTGTGGGTTTCTCCAGCATGGTCTTGACTCCTTTGCTCATTATTCCTCCCTCTCTACAACTGGATTCCTGGAGCATGGCTCAGTGCTTAGCTTTGAATCTCTGCTTCTGCTTCCATTGGCTACTGGATGAAGATTATATGATGGCACTTAAGGTAATCAACAATTTCATTATAGGGGAAGGGCCTTTAAGGTAGCCTCTCCACTATTGCTTGGATTCTTTGTTGGGGATATCCTTGTGGACTCATGTTAATTTCCCTAGTGTTAGCTTTCTCATTAACCCCATTATGGCTTCTTCTATCAAGGTATATCTTTCTTTTTCTCCCCAAAACAAAATTCCCCCAACATGAAGGACTGGGAAAGGTTGAATTGGGGAATTTTTAAAATTCTTATTAATGACCCAGTCCATCTATTTTCCTTGAATAATATCCCATCATGTTTATGGGAGTCACATATGAATATATATTTCTATGTATTCACATTTTTTAATACCTACATTTCCATTTTTGGTGTATGGTTAAAACTGCTCTTGTGCATAATATTACAAATAAGCTAAATCTAGAATGCTAACATACTAGGTAGTATTCTAAGCATTATGCATAGGGGTGTATAATTTTTATATATTAGCTAATATGTGTATTGCCTCAAATTCCAATACAAGGCTATGTAGTAGGTATTATTGTTATTAACAACTTGTAGATAGGGAAACTGGAGCATAACATGCTATTAAATTGGTGAGATAAAGAAAAATGTAACACATATATGTGGAGTTCATTGGGTATATGCTCAAGATTAGTATAGATGGATCTTGTGTAAATAAATTTTCAGCTTTTGAAATAACTGCCATACTGATTTCCTTGGTGGTTTCACCAGCTTGTACTCTTACCAGCACCTTGCCAACATATGCCACGGTCATTTTTGTGTTGATCTTTGTTGTCCAGATAAGGGTCAGATAAAAATTTCAAAATAGTTTTTGCGTGCATTTCCATGATGGCTAAAGTGATTCTTAGCTATTTTGTTTTCTCTTTTGAGATCTCTATTTAGTTCTATATCCCCAATTTATATTTGAGCTATTGGTTTCCTTGATGTCATTTATTAGATTTTTAAAAATAATTCTACATATTATCCTCTCTCTCTCTCTCTCTCTCTCTCTCTCTCTCTCTCTCTCACACACACACACACACACACACACACACGTAAAAATCTTTTCCCATTCTATAACCTGCTGATTTGTCTGAATTATTTTGTTCTTTGCTGTACAGAAGTGTTTTTTTTTCCATCAATTTTTGGTCTTAATACCTATGCTATTGTTGTCCTGTTCAGAAAATCTCTTCCCATGCCAATAAATTAAAACATATTCCTACTTTCTCTTCTCCAGATTCAGCATATGTAGTCTTATGTTGAGGTTATTTATCCACTTGGAGTTGAGCTATAGATCTACTTTCATTCTCTTATATGCAACTATCCAGTTTGACCTGCACCAATATCTGAAGATGTCTCCTTTACATTGTGATGTGTGTGTGTGTGTGTGTGTGTGTGTGTGTGTGTGTGTGTGTGCTTTATCAAAAATCAGGGGTCTGTACTATGTGAAATTATATGTAGTGTTTTAATTTGATCTCATTTATCCATATACATATGTGTTTTATTCCAATATCATGATGTTTTTGTTACTATAGCTCTGTAAAACAGTTTGAAATCTAGCATAATGATAACTCTAGCAGTACTTTTATTAAACATGATTTTTTAAAGCTATCCTAGGTTAATGTGTTTTTATATGTAATTA
Organism: Phodopus roborovskii; assembly: GCF_943737965.1. Lineage (NCBI taxonomy): Eukaryota > Metazoa > Chordata > Mammalia > Rodentia > Cricetidae > Phodopus > Phodopus roborovskii. The sequence continues at coordinate 21,125 of NW_026125521.1, read as the reverse complement.
AAGATTTCTATAAAGAACTGTGTTGGGAATTTGCTGAGGATTGTATTAAGTCTATAGATTGCTTTTAATAGGATAGCAATCTTTATTAATCTAATTTTACTGATTTATTAGCATGGCAGACCTTTCCATCTTCTGATATCTACTTCAATTTTTTTTTGTATCTTTAAGTTTTATGATTCAAAGCTTTCCTATGCTTGGGTAGACTTAATCTCAAGATATATTTCTAAAGATTATTGTAAAATATACTGTTAACCTTATTTCTTTCTTAGTGTGTTCACCATTTTTATAAAGGAAGGTTATTTATTTTTGTGTTAGTTTTCTATCCTAGCACTTTATTGGAAATCTTTATCAGATGTGGAACTTACCTTCTAGAGTCACTATAGTCTTTTATACATAAAATTATATAATCTGGGACACATTGAATTCTTCCCTTCCTATTACTAATTCCTTGATATCCTTGTCTTATTTTTCTAAGACATCAAGTACTATATTAGATAGATATAAAGTGTACAACCTTACTTTGTTCCTGATTTTAATGGAAATATTTTGTGTCTCTGTTAAGTTGATGTTGGGTTTGGGCTTGCTTTAGATTACTTTTACTATGCTAAGGTATGTCCATTCTATCCATAACTTCTCTATAACTTTTATCATCAAGGAATATTGAATTCTTTCAAAGGTCTTTTCTGTACCTACTGAGATGATCTTGTGGATTTTGTCATTCAGTTTATTTATATAGTAGATTATGTTTATTGGTTTACACATGTTGAACTATCTGTGATCGAACTTCCAGAATGAAGCTTCTTTTGTCAAAATAAATTATCTTTTGGGTTTGTTGTTGAAGACAATTTGCAAGTATGTTCTTATAATTTTTACAGCTATGTTCATAAGAGATATTGTTCTATATTTTCTCTTATTGTTGGATCTTTGTGTGTTTTTTTTGTGTCAGGATGATTGTAGAGTCATAAAATAATTAGTAGATGCTCCTTTAATTTCTAATTTGTGGAAGAATTTGAGGAGTATTGAGTATCTAAATTAGATTGTCTTTGTATGCATGGGAGATTTCTGTGCTGAATCTATCTGGCCCTGGGGTTCATTTGGTTGAGAGATTTTTAATTACTGCTTTTATTTCACTAGGGGTTGTATCTGTTTACATTGTTTATTTAAACTTAATTTAACTTTGGTGGGTCATTTATATCAAGGAATTGACCCATTTATTTTAGGGTTTGCCAGTTTGTTCTTAATCTTAAGTATGTTCTTAAGATTCTCTGAATTTCCCCTTTATATTGTGATGACACCTTTTTTTATTTCTAATTTTACTGATTTGAATCATCTTTCTCCATCTTTTGGTTAATTTGGCTAAGAGTTTGTCAATATTGTTTATTTAAATAACAACAAATCTTCATTTCATTGATCATTTGTATTGCTTTTGTTTGTTTCTATTTTATTGATTTTAGCCATGATTTTGATTATTTCATTTCAATAACTCTTTTGAGTACTATTTCTTCTTTTTTTTCTAGAGCTTTCAGTGCATTCTTTAGATAGCAATATGAAATCTCCCCAATAATATTTTAATGTAGGAACTTAGTGATATGAGCATGTCCTTCAGAACTCTCTTCATTGTGTCCCATAGCTGGGATATGCTGTCTTTTCATTTTCATTTATTCTAAAAAGTATCTCTTTTCTTAAAAAATAAGTTGATTTATTTATTTTACATCCATGACATAGTTTCCCCTTCCTCCTCTCCTCCCAGTTGTTCCCCCCCAATTTCCCTCTATTCCCACCCCTTAATCCACTCTTACTTTTCTGTTTTGGAAAGAGCATGCCTCCAGTGATTATCAACAAAACATGGTATATCAAGTTGAAATAAGACTAGGCACCTCCCAATGTATTAAGGATAGGTATGTCAATCCAGTATGAGGAGTACTATTTCAAAAGCCAGTAAAAGAGTCAGAGACAGCTCCTGCTCCCACTGTTAGGAGTATTACAGAAGATCAAGTACACAACTGTAATATATACGCAGAGTGTCTAGCTCAGTCACATGTAGACTCCCTGGATGTTAGTTCAGTCTCTGTGAGCCCCTGTGAGACCAGGTTAGTTGATTCAGTGGGTTTTCTTGTGGTATCCTTGACAGCTTTGGCTCCTACAATCCCTTCTGCTTTTCTGCAGGACTACCTGAATTCTGCCTAATGTTTGGCTGTGGGTTTGCATCTGTTTCCATCAGTTGCTGAATGAATGCCTGTTTGATATCAGTTGAACTAGGTACCAATCTGTTCACAAGTGACATCCAGTTCAGGCTACATATCCACCATTTTTAGGAGTCTTAGCTTGGGTCAACCTTGCAGATTCCTGGAAGTTTCCCTTGCTCTAGGTTTTTACCTGACCCTGAAATGCCACCTCCAAGCCGTTTCAGTATTCTCTTTCAGTACTCTCCAACTCTGCCCCCCACAAACTGATTAGCATTCATGTTCCTATCACCACCTGCCCTTAGTCCACTCATGCAGTCTCTTCTATTTCTATTTCTCTTTCTCAGAGAGATCTAGGTGTCTTCCCATGAACTCTCCTTATTACTAGTCTTTCCAGGTCAGTGGATTGTAGCATAGTTACCATTTGACAGCTAATATCTACTTACCAGTGAGTACATACCATGTTGCTCTTTATTGATCTGGATTACCTCACTTAGGGTTATTTTTTAAACTTCCCCATATTTGACTTAGAATTTCCCAGTATCCTTGTTTTTCACAGCTGAGTAATAGGCCATTGCATAAATGTACCACATTTTCTTTACAAATTCCTCAGTGGAGGACCATCTTGGTTATTTTCCATGTTCTGCCTATTACAAAGAAAACAAGTATCTTTGTGTTATTATTGAACATACATTGAGTATAAGTACAAGAGTGGTGTAGCTGGATCTAGTGGTTTATTGATTCCAAGTTTATTGAAAAACCACTATACCCACTTATAAAATGACTACAAGTTTGCACTCCCACCAGCAATGGAAGAGTATTCCCCTTGATCCACATCATGTTCAGGATGAGATGTCCCTTTTGTCTTTGATCTTAGTCATTCTGACAAGTGTAAAATAGAATGAGAGTCACTTTGTATTTCCCTGAGGGCTAAGAATGTTGAGCACTTTCTTAAGTGTCTTTCAGCCATTTTAGATTCCTCTATTGAGTATTCTCAATTTAGTCCTGTACCACACTTTTTAATTGGAATATTTGGTAATTTGATGTCTAGATTCTTGAGTTCTTTGTATATGTTGGAGATCAGCCCTCAGTCAGATGTGGGGTTGGTGAAGATCTTTTTCCATTCTATAGGGAGCCATTTGGTCTTTGGCCTTTGGTCTTGTTGACCATCTTTGCTTTATAGAAGCTTCTCAGTTTCAGGAGTTCTCATTTTTTGATTGTTGCTTTCAGTGTCTGTGCTACTGGTGTTTTTCTTAGGAAGTAGTATCCTGTACCTATGTGTCCAAGTGTATTCTCTCCACTTCTTCTATGAGGTTCTTTGTGGATTGATTTTAATGAGGTTTTTGATCCATTTGGATTTGAGTATTATGCATGGTGATAGATATGCATCTATTTGTAATCTTCTACATATTGACTGCCAGTTATACCAGCATCATTTGCTGAATATGTTTTCTTTTTTCCATTTTATATTTTTAGTTTTTACTTGTCAAAAATTAGGTTTTCATAAGTGTGTGAGTTGATATCCATTGATACACTTGTTTGTTTTTATGTCAATACCAAGTGGTTTTCATTAATACAGCTCTATAGTAGTAGAGCTTAAAGCCAGGGATGGTGATGCTACAAAATGTTCCTTTATGGAACAAGATTGTTTTGTCTATTCTGGGTTTTTTTTTTTTCCATATGAAGTTGAGAATTGTTCTTTCAAGGTCTGTGAAGAACTGTGCTGGGATTTTGATAGGAATTTCACTGAATCTGTAGATTACTTTGGGTAGGATTGCTATAAGGTATCTTTCAATTTTCTGATTTCGTTCTTTAAAGATTTGATGTTCTTGTCGTATAGGCCTTTCACTTATTTGGTTAGAGTTACCCCAAGATATTTTATGTTATTTGTGGCTATAGTAAAATAGTAAAGGGTGATGCTTCTCTGATTTTCTTCTTGGCAAATTATTCATCTGTATATAGGAGGGCAACTGTTTTTTGTTTGTTTGTTTGTTTGTTTTTTGTTTTTTTTTGTTTCAAGTTAATCTTATATCCTGCTACTTGACTGAAGGTGCTTATCAGTTTTAGGAATTCTCTGATAGAATTTGGAGTCACTTATGTAAACTATTATATCAGCAAATAACAAGAGTTTGACTTCTTTTCCAATTTGTATCCCTTTGATCACATTTTGTTGTTGATTTCTATGTTGAATAGACACGGAGAGAGTGGACAGCCTTGTCTTGTTCCTGATTTCAGTAGGATTGCTCTAAATTTCTCTCCATTTAGTATGACGTTGACTGTTGGGCTGCTGTATATTGCCTTTATTATGTTTAGATATGTTTCTTGTATCCTTATTCTCACCAAGACATTTATCATGAAAAGGTGGTGAAATTTGCCAAAGACTTTTTCAACATCCAATGAGATCATGTGGTTGTTTTCTTTCAGTATGTTTATATGGTGGGTGACATTGATGGATTTTGATATGTTGAACCATCCTTGAGTCTCGGGAACAAATCCTACTTGGTCATGGTGGATGATTTTTCTGATGTTTTCTTGGATTTGGTTTGCCAGTATTTTAATTTTACATCTATGTTCAAGAGTGAAATTGGTCTGTAATTTTCTTTCTTAGTTGTCTCTTTGTGTGGTTTGGAAAACAGGGTAACTGTTGTCTTATAAAAAGAGTTTGACAATGTCCCTTCTGTTTCTATTGTGTGGAATAATTTGAGGAGTATTGGTATTAGATTTTCTTTGAAAATCTGGTAGAATTTTGTACTGGATTCATCTGGGACTGGGTTCTTTTGGTTAGGAGACTATTGATTACTGTTTCTATTTCCTTAGAGGTTATAGTTATGTGTAAGTTTTTTTTACCTGTTCTTGATTTAATTTTGGTATGTGGTCTTATCTAGAAAATTCTCCATTTCCTTAAAGTTTTCCAGTCTTGTAGAATACAGGTTTTTGATGATTCACTGGATTTCCACAGTATCTGTTATGGCCCCCTTTTCATTTCTGATTTTGTTAATTTGGGTATATCTCTATGTCTTTTGGTTAGTTTGGATAAAGATTTGTCTATTTTATTGAATTTCCCAGAGAACAAACTCTTTGTCTCATTGATTCTTAGCATTGTTTTCTTTGTTTCTATTTTATTGATTTCAGCTGTCAATTTGACTACATTTTTGGCCATGTATGCCTTCTTGGGTGAGTTTGATTCTTTTTGACCTAGTGATTTCATTTGTTATGTTAATATGATAGTGTGGGATTTTCCACCTTCTTTATGTAGTCATTTAGTGCTATGAACTTTGCTCTTAGCACTGCTTTCATTGTGTCTCATAAGTACATTGTAAGGTCATTTTCATTAAACTTTAGGGAAGTCTTTTATCTTTTTATTTCTTCCTTGACCCAGTGATGGTTCAATTGATCCTTGATCAATTTTCATGTGTTTGTGGGCTTTCTGAAATTAATGTTGCTGTTGAATTCTAACTTTAGGCTCTAGTGATCTATCTGAAAGGGTAAAAGGGTTTATTTCATTTATTTTTTTGTATCTGCTGAGATTTGATTTGTTACTGAGTACCTAGTCTATTTTTGAGAAGGTTCTATGAGGTTCTGAAAAGAAAGTGTATTCTTTTGTGTTTGGGTGGAATGTTCTATAGATGCCTGTAAAGTCCATTTATGCCATAACATCTGTTATTTCTCTTATTTCTCTGTTAAGCTTCTTCTGACAGATGTGTCCAATGATAAGAGGGGAGCATTGAAGGCTCCAACTATTACTGTCTGAGGCTTGATTTGTGATTTAGGTTTTAACAATGTTTCTTTTATAGATGCAGGAGCCCTTGTGTTTGGGGCATAGATGTTCAGAATTGAGATTTCATCTTGATGGAGTTTTCCTGTGATGAATATGAAATTCCCTTCTTTATCTTTCTGATTGATTTTAGTTTGAAGTCTATTTTTGTTAGAAATTAGAATAGCTATAACAGATTGTATCTCAGGTCCATTTGATTAGAAAAAATTTTTTTCAAAACTTTAAGTAATGTCTGTCTGTGAGGTTGAGGTTTCTTTATTTTTTATTTTAAAATGTTTTGCTCTTATTCTAGTTCCCTCTCCATCCCTTCTTCTCTTTATCCCTCCCATACCCCCCCAATCACCCTTCCATCCCATTCTGCCTGCCTCCCAGGTAGGGTGACACCTTCCAGGAGAGATCAACAAAATCTATCAATTCCACTCCCTATCCAAGAGTGGTTAACAAAAAAAAAAAAAAAAAAAAAAAAAAAGGCACCTAAAGAAGGGAAATACACAGAGAATCTGAATACTGTATGTTATTGTGTTGTCTTTGAATTGTTCAATGTTAAGGAAGAAACAATTGCTAAAATACACTTGCTTATCAATGCTGCTGAATTAAACTCACAATGCAGGTGGATAGTTTAAAGTTTCCTACTTTGCTGAGAAGTCTTCCAGACACACTATGGCCTATAGGCTGAAGATGGAACATTACAGAACAACTTCAGGTTATTGAACAGGTAGTAAGGTTTTTTTTTCTGTCATTTCTAGAGTTTATATAATATCATTCTGTGGTCTTTGATGGAGTTAAAGTCAGATAGTTATGATTACAATTGTCCTTATTTAGGATTAAAGATAATTTACATATAAGACTTTAGACCCACAAAAATAGGATATATGATAGAATATTTTCTTTAATTCCTGATAATATTTATGGACTAAATATTGTTAACTCTAGCTCTTATTTGATAATTGTTTTGTTATAAATTTTATTATGTTAAAGTTAAAACCCCTTCTTTTTATTTTAGACAGAAAATAGGAGATGATTGGTCATTCTGTAAATATCTTTCTCTTATTGGTTAATTAATAAACCACTTTTGGCAAATAGGAAGGCAATATAGGCGGGGCTAGGATACAAGGAGGCTTTTGGGAGATGTAGTAGGGAAAGTTGACTAAGATGTCCTGACCCTCTCTCTGGTAAGATAAGACCATGTGGAAGCTTAGGTAGCTAGAAATGGGTTAATATTTAAGACAGTGCTAGCCAATAAGAAACGCTAGTAACTGGGTAACAGTTTCATAATTATACTGTTTCTGTATATTATTTGGGGCTGACATGGCAGTGGCACCAGGCTGGCAGGAAAATACTTGTAAAGGGCCCCAACCTTTCTCATAAAGTTATCTTTTAGGTAATTTTCTTCTACTTCATCTGTCTTTGGATGTTCATGACTTGCTTTTGTAGCACCACTAATTTACAGTGATGCCATATTTCTCTCCATAGTGTTTAATGTGTTCTTACCTTGTTGTCTATACATCTCTTCATCTAATTAGTGGAGGTGAAGCTTATGCTTCAGGGGGACTCTCTTTCTCCAACTGGTATAGTTAAGGGCTGTGGCTGGGTTGGCTACACCTTCAGGGACAAGCTGAGTAGAGGCTCTGGTGAACACTCTTCCTGGTGGAAGTGGGTTCAATGCTCAGGTGATTGCTCCATGAGGTGCAGATAGAGCTACCACTTTGGTGGACAATACTCCTGTTGGAAATGTAGGTGGGGCTGAGGATTCAGTAGTCCATGTAGTAACAGGGTATCTCCCACTGAGAAATGGCAGTGGAATGCTGGCTTGGACACAGATGCTTTGTCCCAGAGGAACTTCTTTTGATAGCTTCTGGAAGCTACTGCAAGGAATTGATGCTGTCGTCTCACCAGATGAGTTGAACAGTTCTTGATCCGGGGGCTTGAGGCTGGGGCCAACCTTTGATACTGTTCCCAGGTCTGATGATCATATCTCCCTTAAGGCCTGAAGCTTGAGCCTTCCTGTGATGCTACAGCAGCTACAGCAAGTATTCTTATGGCAGTTTTAGGTAATAGTTTGATACACCCATCACAGTTAGACCATATATCCACCTTTCCTCCCCCCTCATTCTATCTCTCCTCATGCCCACTTAAACTCTTTCATTCACAGTGTATTCCTTATGACTTTTAAAGCATGTGTTCTATTTTCTTCATTCCTTTCCTTTAAAGCCCTCCTTCTCTGCTTCCACGGGCTCCATCTATAGACAATTATTACCTTAAGCACTAATACATAAAAATTAGAAGCTAGAATATACATATGTGAGAGAACATGTGTTGTTTGCCTTTCTGAGCTAGGGTCATCTCACTTAAACATTTTCTGCAAATTTTACAATTCCATTTTATTTTGTATAATTCATTGTATATGTACCATGTTGATGTGCATACAAGTTGATTTTACCAGCAGAAATAAACAAGAAATGTACAAGTAATTCTGTGGTAAGGTGTTGAATGTTTTGGGTGTGTACTCATGTGTTGCATAGAAGTATCAGATAGTAATTCTATGTTTAGTTTTTTTGAGACACTTCCTCAGTGATTTCCCTAGAGGCTGGACCAATATATGTTCCTACTATAAGAGAAGTAGAGTTTGACTTTCTCATATACTCACCAGAATTTGTTGTCATTTATTTTTATGATGATCACCATTTTGATTGGGTTATGATATAATTTAAAAAATGTTTAACTTGTATTTCCCCCTGTGGCTAAGGATGTTGAAAAACTGAGCAGTATATGTACAGGCCATTTGTATCTCTTTTGAGGACACCTTAGTTTTTCAGTCCATTATTTGATTGTGTTGATTTCTTTTTTTTTTTTTTTTGATTTCTTTGTATATTCTATATGTCACTTGTTTTTAACAGTAGCTGGCAATGACTTTCTCCTATTCTGTAGACAGCCTTTTCACTCAGTTAACTGTTCTCTTCATTGTGCTAAAGCTTTTTAATTTTGTGAGTTGTCATTGTCAGTTGTTGGCCTCATTTCCTGAGTTGTGGAATCCTATTAGAATTTAGCTGAGAATAGTATCATAAACATACCAAGTTTGTTAATTAGACTCAATACAGCTAGGAAAAGCTGGTGATTAGTAATCTCCGGCACTGATGATGTTGAGAGGATTAATCACTCTTTTTGATGAATTCTTTTCATAAAGAATCAACCAGGAGTTTATATATAGTTTGTAGCAGAGCATTTGCTCCTGCCTAACAACCTACTTAAATGCTAAGAAATTTTTATCATCCAGGAAGAATTTGAATTCCAATGCATCTCATGCTAATTTAGTTTCCTTTAGACATTCACTCATGTTTTATTTTCAAAAGTAGCAGATGGTTGGGTTCTATTTTGTTTTCTAACTGCCAGTCAAGATAATTGAAGTGAGAAGAAACTGTTTGTCCTGGCAGCTCTGGATGGACCATGAACATCTAATAGGATGAAAACCTTAGTTACCCAGTCCAGGCCTGAAATACCTTTATCTCACCTGTAATCAGACCCAACTAAGAATCCACCGTTCAGAAATAAAGAGTTTTCCATTACTGTTAGTGTGGGTTTAGTCCAAATTGCTTTCCTGGAAGATATTTCACTTCTAATCATGTATGACCTTTCCAGTGTTCCCTATCCTTTTGGTTAGGTAGTTTTCATGCCACTCTAGATTTATGGGCTGTAGAGTCTGTCTCTAGGAACACCCTAAGTAAATAATTGTGCTTTCTATTAAGAACATCTTTTGCTGATGTTTCCAAAAATGTTTTATTCTCACCCCTTTGAGTTTTATCTTTTAACAGTTATAAAGAAGCATTTTTATTTATGAACTTTCAATAGACTTCAATATTTTCTCATTTGAAAGTTGCATTATTATATTATATTTTATTATTACTCTACAGCCCATTATTTTATTTTCATGGTGTGTGTGTGTGTGTGTGTGTGTGTGTGTGTGTGATTTTCTCTCATGTGCATTCAGGTGTGCTGAGTCTTGAAGCTGATGTCATGTGTCTTCCTAGATGCCTCTCCACCTTATATACTGGGGTAGGGGCCTCTCAGTTGAACCCAGTGTTCTTTCATAGGCTAATCGAGACTGCTCAGTTCTGAGTCAGCCATCCAACTACCATCCATGCCTAGCCTTTATACAGGTCCTGGATATCTATACTGTAATCCTCAAACTTGTATAGCAAGTGTTTTATCTACTTAGCAATTTCCTCAGCCCCTCTACAGAGACATTGGTTAGTTAAGCCATTAGCAGACTTTTAAATTGAGTTTAAAATGAGCATTGCAAATGACCTTATCAGACATTTCACATTTATTTATGAGTAAAATTTCTCATCTAAATGTTATTAAATTTGCAATCTGTTTACATGAAATAAATAATCCTTGATACTGTGAACATGCTCTAAACAAAATATATGGTGCACTTCCATGCTTTTCTGAAAAGAACATATGGTTAGAGTCATTTATAGGAAGGTGTTTCTGTTGAAGTAGTCACATTTTCAATCTTTTAAACCGAATATCCTTAATTGCATCCTATATTTTACATGTTACACCTATGTGTGTGTTCTTTTTTCCTGCACAATTATTAAAGGAAATACAGTTCTGGAAAGTGTTAATATTCATTATAAAACTTATTTACTTGGCTTGAAATCAGTTGTTATGGGTTTTCTCAATGACCAAAAAGGTGAGGGGGGAAACAATTCTGCAATATCATTTTTATAAAAACAAAATATTTGTCTGGGAAGACTACTTTATTCCAAGTTAACTCTATTTTATGTTGAGGCATAGAAGGGTACCTTGTGTGCAATAGAAATGAAGGAATATACAAGTGTTCCAGTCTTCTAATTTGCTTTCTTACTAGGTAAGACAGGAGGCAAGCTCTTTGATTTTAAAATTTTATTATTTTTTAGTGTGTGTGTGTTTGCATGTGTGTATGTATGTATGCATGTCTGTGTACATGCACATGAGTACAGGTTCCTGTAGAGTTCATTTAGTCCCCTTGGATCTGGAGTTGCATTTGGTTGTGAGACACCCTACTTGAGAGCTGAAAACCAAAGTTACACCTTCTGCAATAAAAGTTTCATTGAAAGGGAATTATTGCCCAGATATGGTTGGAGGAAGAAAGGTATTACTAATTGTGACAATTGGTTTTTCTCATCTTTATTCAAACTAGAGTCACCTAGGAAGAAGGAACTCCAATTGAGGAATTGCTCTCATTAAGCCAGTTTGTTCACATTTTTTGTGTGTTGCAGAATATTTGTTTATACTGTGAAAATGTGCCTTTATCAAGGTGCTGTCTGATTGGTTTAATAAAGAGATGAATGGATAATAGCTAGGCAGGAAGAGGTTATGCAGGACTTCCAGGGACAGAGAGGACTTGGGAGAGAAAGAAGGGTAGAGTCAACAGCTAGACATTGTGGAAGCATGATGGGCAATATGAAACTGATGTAACAAATCATGTGGCAGAATGCAGCTTAATATAAATGGGTCTTGTAATCCTTTTTGTATACTGTGAATATATATTGTTTTTACTGGTCTAATAAAGATCTATGTGGCCTATATCTAGGCAGGAAGATGTATAGGTGGGAGAGGTCAGACAGAGAACTCTGGGGAAGAACCTACCAGACAGACAGAGAAGAAGCAATACATATAAGAGGAGAGGTAAATGTCATGAGTCATGTAGTAGCATGTAGATTGATAAGCATGGGTTAATTTAAGTTGTAAGAGATAGTTAATAACCCAGCCTAAGCTTTGGAAGAGCTTTTATAATTAACCATCAGTCTCTGTGAGGTTATTTGGGAGCTGGCTGGTAAGATAGAAAATTTCACTTATAAATGGATTAATTTAAGCTATTAAAAGTATTAAAGAATAAGCCTAAGCTAAGGCAGAGCTTTCATAATTAATAAGTCTGAGTGTCATTATTTGGAGCATGTGGCCCAAAGAAAATCCAGCTATATCTTTCAGGGTGTTTTCTTGTGACGCTGATTGATGTGGGAGCTCCAGTCCACCGTGTGCAATGCCATTCCTGGGGAGGTGGGGCCTGGACTTGTATAAGAAAGGTATATGAGCAAGCTATGAGAACAATACACTAAAAAGAATTATCTGTTGTTTCAGCTTCAGTTTCTGCCTCAAAGTTTATCCCTTGAAGTAGTGCCCTGACTTCCACATGTGACAGACCATAAAGTATAAGACAAGATAAACACCTTCCTCTCCAAGTTGCCTTTCAATATCAATATCAATTAATTAAATTCTATTAAATATCAATATGTATCATTTATCACTATCACCTGACTGTCATCAATGTATTCATGTACCTCTCTTTTGGCAAGAAGTAGGAAACAAGGAATATTAAAAATATTATATATATATGTATATATATATGTATATACATATATCACATAAAACTTGACTCCATCTTTATATTATGAACAAATACTTTAGTTAATTAAAAAATGTCAATAGACTATAAAAATAGAAACACAGAGACTAGAAATATTGGTGAAGTGGCAGAATGGGGTAATATTAACAACCCTGCTGAGTGCATACACTAGACTTGTAACTACTTCTTATGGAAGCCCCGTGAAGGTGAATGAGTAGATTTGTGTCCATTTAGATATTTAAAGAAAAATTAAGTAGGGACTGGGTTTGGACACATAGGTCAAAAGAAATTAAAAGAGTAATGGTATGAAAAATTTTATGTTATGAAAGAAAACAATTCCATGTGACTTTTGTTAGTAATTATGTTCTCTGAGACTCAAAATGAACAGTGATGGATTGAAGGGTAGGAAAGATGAAGGAATCTTCTAGTTAGCATGGTCAGCAAAGGAGTGGTACAATCTTGGTGGATCTTAAAGTGACTAAAGGCCAGTTTGTGCTCCAAGATTTACTATGTTTAGGCAATTTTAAACAATGTTAATGATGAAATGCTCCTTACCTGAAAGATGTTACCATATAAAACCCAAGAGAAGCAGAGTATCTTTAAATGAAAACAATTTAGGATTATATTGTAGTTAGAGCATAACATGAATAATGAGAATTGAGGGTATTCTAATCTCTAACATCTTGGTAAGTTATTGTCTTTTTTATACTTCAATATAGTGGCTTGTAAGGCTGGAAATTGATCATGTTGTTTTTTAAGAAGTAGGAACTTATTCCTTTCAATATGTGTGTAGAAACTGCATGACAAAAACAGTACAATAGTGTAAGGAGTGTTTTTACAAGAATTTTGATATTTCAGTCACACTGTATGAATAAGTGGAAGATTTTTATTTACCACACTCATCAGCTCTTAGTACTGAATTCTCAGGAGACAAAATTGATTTTTTTTGAGAAATTAAGAATTTTATTTCACTCTTATTATTCCTTATATGTTTGAAGTTTTTGTTTTTGTCTAGGATTAGGAACTTGAGATTTTTTTCCTTTGCATAAACATGTCTGGTGGTGTTGTCCTTGTTCAGGTTTTATTTTGGCAGTCATATTGCTGAGAATTCATGTAGCTTCCCTGATGTTTCTGGGAAATGCAATCTATGGTCACTTGTAATTATGCGCTTTTATTGTCTGTGGCTTTTATAATATTCTCTGTCAACTGCAAAGAGAAATTCTTTTGTTGAGGGTGGAGAAATTTTTGTATCTTTTGGTATAAGGATAAATATTTAGAATACAGTTATGAATTATGCTGGTTTAGTAAAGTAGAAATTATGTGTTCCTTTTCCAAGTTCCATGGCCTTACTATTCCAGATAGTTGACTGGGTTTTCAGTACCAGACATGATTTCCCTACTCTTGAGCATACCCTTGCGCTCAAATAGAGAGTTGTTGGTTACCACCAAGATATATGTACCACTATTTCATCTTTAGGGTAATTGTATCATGCTGGTTGTAGTTCATAGGGATCATAGCTGTATATCACTGCTTGCTGATTCCCTCTTGTCCTAGTTAAGGTTTCTACTTCTATGAAAAGGCTTCACGACCACAGTGTCTCAGTTAGAGATTTATTGCTGTGACCATGGCAACATTTATTTGAGGTGGTAACTTACAGTTTCAGAGTTTCAGTTCATTATCATCAAGATAGTGAACATGGCAGCTTGAACATGCTGTTGCTAATTATGATGGGTCTGGGGTTAGTTACCAAGAGTAAGCTACCAAGAGTTAGATAACAAGAGTAAGTGATTGATACATGTCATTTCAGGAAATCTTCATGGATGGAAACTCAGCATTTGAACAGAGAGAAAGTTCATCTGCACTGTGTACAAAAAAAAAAAAAAAAAACAAATATTGAGGGAAATAAAGGGGAAGTAGTAGTATCAATTATATTTCCTTTGATAATTTTATTGGAACACATATGGTCTGGGGACCCATTGAAGAATATAATACTGTAAAATACAAGACTTGTCCTTTCTTGTAACATCTATTTTAATTGCAATGGGTTAGATGACTATGAATAATGTTAAGTAGTGATTTTAAAATGAATATTTTATGTTAATAACCATTTGTAATTTAATTTTGGATTTTAAAATGCTATACCTAATTAAATAAGTTGTATAATTCATCTTGCATTTCCTAAACCTGATCCCCATCACAATAGTGACTATTTAAAATTAGGGTTCAATTTCTTTCAAATAGTCAGTCACAACTATTTACATGTTTAAAATTGTGAAACTCTCAAATTCCTATGCTACCAGACTCGTGAGCCCAATTGTTCATAAGTATCAAACAATCAAATGCATTACCAGACTCTCTAATCACAGCTGCCAAAGGGTCTGGAAAATTTTGCTACTTTAGGGATATATATCCCCATGCAGGATAATTGGGAAGTACAACACTTAATTACTGATTTTGCTAGTATCTGTTAAAGTGTTCCTTCTGGTTATTTTATAACCCAAAGAATACTAGGGACAAATGGAATAGTCCTTCTCTTTCAAAATAAAGTATAAATATATGTATGTATTTTGTGTGTGTGTGTGTGGCGTTGTTTGCCTCATATAAGGAAAAATTTAGTTAGCATTCATATTATTTTTATATGCTGTCTACATAGCTACCATTTTACACACTTGTGAACAAACAAAGAAAGATGAATAAATACTGACAAAAATGGAACCCCTGGCTCTCACTGATTCCTTTTAAGGTGAACAGATTACTGCACCTTTTCTGTGTATTGTAACAATTCCTCTTTACCTGACCCATCAACACATTCACTCTGAACATGGGTCTGGGAGAAAACTGGCCTAGCTATTCTCCTCTGTTTGTGCAGGCAAATTCCTCCACCTTGTGTTTTGCTTTCAAGCATTCATACAGCTTGAATCTGCCTGCACTGGGTGTTTGTGTCTGATTCAAGGATGGAGTGCTTAAAAGCCTCTGGATGAGGGTTAATTCCACATTCACTAATCTTCTTTGCTTTCAGTAATAAAGCTGTTATTTGAACCTCCATATATTTCCTGTACTTTAATTTTTCATCAGTCCTGGACCTAAGACAGGAAGGAAAGTATTATTTATCAACACCATCTGGTCCTAAAGATGGTATTAAAGTCCCTGAAGCATATGTTTCTATGGAAAGTAGAAAATAATGCCACACTACTACAAATTTAAATGAAAGTGTGACTAAATTTTAGTCAAGCTACCATTTTTTAAAACAAAGCTGCATTTAAAAAATCTGTAACATATGGACTAATTAAATATCAACATACAAAACAAATAACTTTATTTTGGTAGTTTTTATTAAAATTAGTGATATAGAAACCCTTTGGTTCTAACACACAATGCCACAGACGAACATTCCAGGAGTGGAAAATGCTGTACCTTATCATGTACTTTCAGTTATCCAGAAATATCACCTTTATCAGTTAAAGTCATGATTTTCTGGTCCAATTGTACTTTTTTTTCTCCAATGCCATTCTAGATTAGTATGTTATTTAGACAGATAAAATCTCCAGTTGAGGAATATTTATGATAATAATTTCAGGGTCTTTCAGTGTTTCAATTTTAGGTCCAAGAGTTTTCAAACAGTTGAATGTTTTTATGATCCAAGTTCATGTCCTACAGTATAGAGAGCCTTAGTAGTGTTCCTCATTCCACTAAAGTTACTAATTCAGTGTTGGCTATTTTTAGCCTTCCAGGAAAAAAAAATTAAAAATCTTTTTCTTTAAAGTTTTGTGATGAGAAAACTTTACCTTTAAATTTTTAAATAATATATTCAGGATTCTCCAAAGTCAGGAAAATCATTAAGATGTCAGATTTTCCAATTTGTTTTTCCAGATGACATACCATAAACAGTGAGTTTGGTGTTATGATCATTCAATAGAAATGTCCTGGGGTTCATTGTCTTAACCCCTTTCAGCCCTTATTTTCTTGTTCTTCCTGTTCTTCCACCTCCTCCTTGGCTCTTTTCTTCTTATCTGAGCCTGTGCACATGCACTCTCTTATATGGAGGCTATAGCCTGATGTCCAGTGACTTCCTCTGTTGTATTGTCGGAGGACAGAGTCTTCCTTGAACCTGGACTAACTGATGACTTGCCTGTCTGGACAGTAAGGCGCTGTGTTGCGCGTTAGTTTCTCACTTTGTAGTGCTGGGCTTATAGCCCATGTCACCATGCCCAGGTTTTTTGTTAAGTGTCATGGATTTGAATTCTGTGCAAGAAGGACTTTATTTACTAAATTATCTTCCTATCCCTTTCTACATATTTTCTTAAGGATAATTTAACCTCCTAACTAATTGCAGGTGTTTGCATGGCAGAAGGAGCAAACTATCTGGAATTGGAATCAATGAGGACAGACTTAGCATGAAGGAGTTATAGGACTTGGGCAATTTCCTTTTCATTGCTTTTAATATCAACTGAGGTAACTCATAAATAGAATAAATAATACATATATCAGAAAAATATTGGCTTATTTGAGAATCTTAGCAAAGTCTCTAGCAGAAATAAAACAGTGTTTCAGAAAATGTATGAAAAACTGTGTTCCTCACAAAGACATCTGTCTTTGTTAGGTTCCTGCTGCTGTGAAGAGATACTATTGACCACAGCAACTTTTATAAAGGAAAACATTTAATTGATGTCGCTTAGTTCAGAAGTTTAATCCATTGTCATTATAGCAGGCACTGTACTGGATAAGGAGCTGAGAATTCTACAACTTTATTTGTAGACAACAGGAAATGAACTGATTTATACCTCAGTGACACACTTCCTAACAAGTCTACATCTACTTTAAGAAAGCCACACCCTATAGCACCACTCCTTATGAACTTATGGCGGCCAATTACACTCAAACAACCACAGACTCATAGACTCTGGGAAGGAACTATGCTGTTGGTTCTTATAGCACAGTTAGTATCAGCTACTGGTGGTTAACATTTCAGCAACTTTTTTCCTGCAGAGTCTCTGTTAGATTCCAGCAACTGAGAAGACAGTGTTCAAAATGCTTCACTGTAGACCTGACTGATTACTCTCCTCTGGCTCCTTTGGTTTGATGATGAGTGGTGAGGTGAATGATGGGAAATTTCTGTTTTATGATCTCCAGGGTCCCTGGTGGGGCAGAAGCCACACTAGGTGGCTTGTAGGATTCTGATTACATTCTGTTAATTTGAGCTCATAGACCATATGAAATGAAGGAGTTAGAGCTTCCCTGAGCTTCCAGTTCTTCTGCACAGAAAGATGAAAGATACAGGTTTTGGCTGCATCTTTCCCATTATAATCCTGTACTGATGCTGACAGATAAAGTCATTCATAACAGATTTTCATATTAACTAATTCTAGGCATTCTAATACCTAAATAATGTCTGCCATGCCATTCATCTTTCTGATCAAACTTAAAAGAATGTCTTGCCTATTTCAAAAGCGGCCACATAAATCGACCATTATGAATTTAATTTATTTATTTATTTGAACATATGAGGAGGTCCAAAGTCAGAATTTGGTCTATTTCTCAATTGCTTTCCACCATGATTTTCGAGATAGCGTCTTTCATTGAACTAAATGTTTCAGCAGTACTTGCTGGTCCACAAACTGCAGGGATTCTCTTCCATTAAGCAGTGTCTAGTTACAGGTGAGCACAGCTGTATCTGGGTTTTTATATTGGTGCTGGAGATCTTCTGATTCTCTGGAAAGCTTTATCAGCTTTGCCAGCACTCTAGTCCTATTTTTACCTACTTAATGAAACCACAACCAAGCTCGGTATGGCTGCAGAAATTCATACTAAAGAGAAAGAGAATTTAGCAAGCG
The DNA here is from genome assembly GCF_943737965.1 of Phodopus roborovskii. Taxonomy (NCBI): domain Eukaryota; kingdom Metazoa; phylum Chordata; class Mammalia; order Rodentia; family Cricetidae; genus Phodopus; species Phodopus roborovskii. The sequence goes on along the minus strand of NW_026125521.1, from coordinate 2,948 downwards.
CTGTTTTGAACTGATAATTGAACTGAAATTGTATCTGGGTATTTTGCACATGCAAATAAAATTGAAGATTTGATGAGTTAAATTACTGAAAATATCAGCCAAATATTAGTATGACTCTGCAACTCATTCTGTATAAAAAGGTATTGTAAATTATTTTATAAAGTTATTTTGATAAACCCAAGAAACAGAGATTTATAACTTTAAAAAGAGTGGTGAGAACAGTTTTGTACCCTGGAAACTTAAGTACTTCTATAAAGTGTGTAGATGAACTTTGTAGGGATAAATATAAAACAAGTGGATTTCAGTAATTCTGCTTCTAACACCATCAGGTACAATTAGTAATTTGTTTGTATAAGACTATCCATATGGTTTATTCTGATGGACAACTTTATGCAATAGTTGGGGCCACTTCAGGTTAATTTATACCAGAGTTGTTGCGATTACAAAAATATGTTAATGGGCAAAATTTCCAGTGTTGCAGGGCACTGCTTTTAATCCCATCACTTGGGAGGCAGAGGCAGGTGGATCTCTGTGAGTTCAGCATGGCCCGTAGAGCAAGAGCAGGGACAGGCTCTAAAGCTACAGAGAAGCCTGTCTCTACAAATGTAAGCAAACATAAATTTCCTGTGTGGAGTACTTATCTCTAATAACTTTATAGATTCTAGGATTACATTTATGGAATTATGCTTTAGGATTCATTGCTTGATGTTATGATTTTGATGTGATCTTAAACTCAAGAATTTAAGGAATAATTCTGTAAAGCAGTTATGTTTACCTGCACAAGATATGGACAATGTGTCTGCTCAGTCTACATTTCTCTTGTACATAGAAGAAGGGTTTATGCATTCAGAACACCACTGATGGCTAGCTGAACTTAGTAGTTCCTGGGAGTGGAGATGTGTTATTTTCTCGGTGGTATAGCCACAGATAACTACACCAAGCTCCAGTGTGGGTAACTCTACCCATTGTCACTCATCCAACATTTATTAAACTCAGAGTGTTATATACAACAAATTGATAAGCCAAAAAGAGAGAATTTTGCCAATAAGTAGGCTTTCACCAGGAGAGGTGGCAGGTAAGTGAGGTAATAGTGGTGGAAATGACCCAATTTTATTATACACATGTATGGACTTGTCAAAGATAAAAAAAAAAAAAAAATTTACCAAAATATAAAATTTCTTTGACAAAATCTAAGCAATTTTTTAGGGTTGTGGAATCTGATGTAGTTCTATGGGAAGATGGAGAGTTGGTAAATGTGGAGAGTCCTGTATTCAAGTAGACAGACATTTGTCCTTTAATCCTGCCTAGATCGCACCACAGCCATTCAGAGTGGTGACATATATAAACCCATGCTAGCTTAAGAATATACAAAATGTGGTAGCTAGTTTGTAATTTTTCAGGCCCTCAACACTGGGGACAAGTGCTATGTTTCTTGACTCACACTTCCCTCTCTTTATAACCTATTATAATACTTGTGTCACTTTTATGAATTTGTTATTTTATGCTCCTCAAAATCACCTGTGACACTGGAAAGAAAGTTATTTTCAGTATTTATTTAAAAGTTTCAGGATATAAAATAAACCACAATTCTTTGCCCAGATTTCCCAGAAAAAATGTAGGCAAAATTGGAACTACAATGAAAAATGTACCGATGTTCTATCCCTGTGTTCATTCTGATGTCAGTTATGCAGTACTAAGACCTTACTTTTAAACTAAGTGAGAAGTCTCAAAAGAAAATGACATATACCGGGCAATAAATAGTATGACTAATGAAAAAGATATTACTAAAACTAATTGTAGGAACTGTTAAATATGCAAAGTCCCATATTCTCGATCTGTTTAAGTTTCAGTTCCTTAACTTTATGTTTGGTCAAGTTTGTACTGTAAGTGTTCACCACTAATGAACAGCTAAAGGAGCCATCAGATGTCTGAATGGCCTTTTCACCAACACTGATCCAGTCAACATATGCCAAGCTATTTTTACCATCTGGCTGGCCATGAATCATAAGGAGAAGGACAAGTGGACAGCTGGAGCTGTCATCTTCGAAATGCCACTCTCATGAGAGAAATACCAAAATTGCATCAAAAGGCATGGAAACAAAGTACCCTATGAATCCCAAAAAAAGCCTGGTGAAAATATGGTGGCATTTCTGAATGAGATCTCATCCCAGAAGTTCTCTTCTCATTCCCAGGTTCCTTTTGAAAGATGGTTTTGTTGTATCCCGTGAAAATGACATGAGCATAAATATTCCAGGCAGAGCAACAAAGGAAATAATGTCCCATGGTGTATTTGCTTAGCTGAAGTGGTTCAAGCAGATCTAAACTTTGTATTTGTGCTTTGTTAGTTAATCTTAGTCTATTCCCATGTTGTTTATTCATGCATTCATGAATCCTACTATAGAAAAGAATATACATGTGATTTTTTTTTTTTTTTAGATGCCTACTATGTGTGGGCAATTGTTTTAACCAGGCCACTTATTCAGCTCACAAAAATCTGTTGGTCTATTACACAACATCTCACCTTCCTGAGAAACTGAAGAATCAACTGTTCAAATTTGGTGAGATAACAAAGTAATAAAAACTGGCTGAGTTTTACATGTTTCAAACGCACACTGTTTAAATGTCTCTTTCTTCATACCTATGAACTTAAGGTGGTTCTTAAACATGGAAAAAATCAGTATAAATCAAAAGTGAAGGATGTCTTACTATCTGAGTCATACACTATGGGGGCCTAGAATTGGCTTTGCTTCATCTTGGTTGGTAAGACAGTTCAAAACTACTTTACCTTTCAAGGTTAAAGTCATAAGTCCTAGAGGTCTAAAGTGTAGCTATTGTAAGATGTTCGGCTTAAGTGTGGATGTTCATCAAAATAACAAGAGGCTTGGTCTAAGATGTAGTTACTCTTAACCCTCAATGCCAGATAATGTGAGATTTAGTTTAGAGCATGA